>NW_020456088.1:114785-413806 GCF_003342845.1 Nothoprocta perdicaria
AGGGAAGGGAAGGGAAGGGAAGGGAAGGGAAGGGAAGGGAAGGGAAGGGAAGGGAAGGGAAGGGAAGGGAAAGAGCACTGAAGTTGAATGCTGCCCCCCAAAACAACACTTCATTTTCTCTTCTGATTTTGTGTGAACTTTCTGTGCAGTCCTCAAAATCTTCTTTATAAGGGGGCAGAGGTAGGAAATGAACACCAAGGTAACAGCTCACGTAGCCCCAGGACTACAAAATCGCAGGTGCAACAGCAGTAAGTCAAAACCTCACAACAACTCTCCATAGCAAATGATCTTGATGATAGTAACCTTGAAGTCAACATAAGATTTACAGCTCAATTCCCTTGGGTAATGATGCTGATTACACCCATACTAAAACAGCAAAGTAAGTTCTCTTCCTTCCTCTCTGTAGTGACACTTCACTCATGACTGTCACAAGGAAATTCCATGACAGGTCCATGAATTACTTTAGACACTCGGTAGATGCAGAGCTCTTTCTAAAGGACAGAGGAGATGACAGCTGAAGAAAGATGGCCAGCTAATTTTATTGTTGATGTTGTAGCTACTCCATACACCAGAATAAGTCATGCGATTAAACTGATTTATATTGTTGACATGCTCAACTACTGTTCTCCCCCAAGTATGATGAGCACAGCAGGTATTCAACTGCTTAATGGAATGAAAAAAAAAACCTTCTATTGGCAGTAATATAACAAAAATGTTAGCAGAGGAATCCCATATCATCAAGCACATCACCTTTCACACATGGGTCAAAAAAAAATGAGACTCAGACTCAGACAGACTGAATTTGCTAGGACTGGCATTTTGAATAGGACCATCTGTAAGTAGCTACAGTGGAGTTATCATGCATTAATCCCGTTTAACTCAGGGTTTTCTTTCCAGTCAATGCAAATCTAAATTGTTGACTATGGACTCCAAGAAACTATCCTTTCACCCAGGAAGAGACATCTGAAATATATGAATCATTTTGGAAAATATCTGTTTCCCTTCAGATTGTTTAGAACTGTAGCTCAGGTGAACAGAGAATCAAGACACCGCAAGTAGCAAAAGGACAACTTTTACCCAAGAGAAGATGCTGCAGCTGCCGTTTCCTAACTTAGAGCAGAAACCTGGTCCCTCCTGGCAAACTCATCTGTTGTCCCAGAAGCCTCTCACTCTTGTAACAAGGGTTATGTGTTCCAACTGTTTTGCCATTTTGTAAAACATCATTTCTATAAAATACTCCATGTGCTCACAGTCTGAGCTTCAATTGACTGTCAGGACCAGTTTAGTTGGAAGTGCATCAGGCATTAACTATAGGTTACCAGTCTCTGGCCCCTTGTCCATGTGGAACAGCCTGGCTGTGTGCATGCTTTCCAGGGCTCTGCGCTCTAGAGAAGATCAGATCCATCCAGATCACACAGCATATGGATCTGAGCCTATTGCAAGACTGTATAAAGTGAAGGGACCAAACAGCCTTGTCCATTAAACATCCAGAGAAAGAATAGCCTTCAATTCATGCACAAATTTTGTCAGAAAGAGGGATGGTTAGGGAGGCTCTAACAGCAACAAGGAGCCAGCAATTAAGTAGCATGGAAAATCAGAGGTCAACTACTTGCACCCATTCTCTAGCCCTTATACTTAGCAGAATCTGTGGTCCCTGAGAGAGTGCAGCTAGGCTTTAGTTTCAGCGCAGATACAAACCTAATCCTGAGATTATTAGGTTGGCTAATTTCAGTGGCTCACACTAGAATATTCACAGTTGAAGTGTGTGACTATCTTGTCTTATTGTGTCTTTACGCCTTATTCTCAGAAAAAACTCGGCAGTCTCTGATAACGGAGCATCTCTGTGCTAATGCACAGTACTCTGCCTCACGTGCTTTGGCTTTCTGGTTTTTGAGGAGAGCTAAACAGCTTTCTCTGGGAACAGCAATGCAGCCAACTACTACCATATGCTGTGTGGGTTCCCTCTTTCCGTTCCTCAAAGGAATCAACAGCCTGGCCTGGCCAGAAAAACAAATCAACATACTTTGCACACATGCAATTAAGGTTTTGAAGGTTTTGCTCCAGATCAGAATAAAAATAAGACCTTGCCTGTGTGTATGGAAAAGACAAGAGAGAAAACTCAAAGTAACTCTTTTTTTTTTTTTTTGCACTAGTGATCCCTATTCCAGGTCCAGGCCTGTTTGAGTATCCCTCATTTTCTTATCTGTCTGGGTAAGTAACTTCGGCCTTTGGGATGTAAGCTGTTAAAAACATAGTAATATTCTTTATGTCACTTGTCTGAAAATCAGCATTTCTGGACTGGAGAAATGGTTTTGACTAGTTGTTTTCTAATGAAAACATCTTTTCTCCTAAATTTTGTAAAGCTGAATATTTTAATTACAGTAGCTGACTTCTGCACTATCCTCCTTCCCTTAAAAAAGAGTCAGCTCCCACTAACTGATTTTCAGATCACTTCTGGCTTGATCCCACTACCCTTGTACAAACATCTGCTCAGTGACGTCAGTGGGAGTTATACATGTGGAGGACTGAAAAACTGTACCTGCTAAATATCTGTATTACTAATGCGAAGATTACTGCTCTGGGTTTCATGTGATCTCTTCACTCCTTTTAACTACATCATCTGCTCTCCCAGAGGATATCATTTGGTTAGATACTTAGCTAACATCAAAGATTTTATAAAAGTAGGAAGGTTTTAAATACCAAAGTCCACAATGGCAACACTTATCTGAATTCTTTTGCTGCTGAAAAACGCATGTGTAAGATAATGCACTCTGAGCTCTGAGTACATTGACTCCCAATTATGGAGGTTGGGGATTATCCCTTCCAGAGGCTCAGAGATGTCTCTAGTCTGATAGTGCTCTTTTAGGAAGCACATTCATACACAGCTGTATTATCTGTAGGGCCTCAAATAATGCCTTGCCTTTTTTTTGCAGTGTGAACTTGGATTAAACACCTAGTGGATATATAAATGACTCTACCTAGAACCTATACCATGATGTTTGGACCAAGATCCAAACATCCACCTGGTTCCACCCGGTAGTTACACATACACAGCCAGTCTTAACTGGGCTCATCAGATCTATCTGTGATGGACCTGAGCTAATTTTGCATGGATTCCTAGTTCCTGTTTGGAATCGTAGCCAAGCTCTTCACCAGAATCACCTTTAATATAACAATGCAGAGATGCTGACATGATCATTACTCTCTGGAGAGCCATGATATTATCTGGAGACTGGTTGAACTGGCCACTGATCTCACAACCACACACTGACTCTCATGACCAGGGCAAAGAAGGAAAGGAGAAAAGGATGCTTTGAACCAGATTGCATGCAGTTAGGAGGCAGGGCTGAGACCTAGAAAGTCCTCCTGGGTCCCTGATATAGGCATAATCTGAATATCTTTACAGAAGTCATTCTGGGTCTCAAACTGATGGTTCTGGATCAGAAAAGGCCTTCTGAATCCAAATTAGCTCTGCCTTGTTAGTTAGTTATGCAGTCAGACTGAATTAGCATTTCTGCTATGCCTTAGCTTGCTAGTCCTCCAGAAATACAAAGCACTTAAGAGCATAGTGCAGTGAAGCCCCAGTGGCTCCACAACAGCCTCATGGGCCCCCTATCAGCAAGAAATTAAAGCAAATAATTTTGAATGTCTTTACTATTATCCAGTCCAATCCAGAATGCCCACTCTTTCTGGATTTTCCTGTTAACTGGATTATCCCAACACTTCAGGTCATGGCGATGTGACCATGGCATGGTGAGATAGTCACACAGCACATAAAGACACCTAATAGTTATAATCACACAAATCTCTGCTGTTATTAATAAATGTGAGTTGAATACTATCCAGATATTTCTTTATCCTCACACTTAGGAATTCATTTAATAGAAAGCATTACAGCAGGTTATATATGAATCCAATGGAGGATTGGAAATTCACTTATCTCAATAAACCAACCACTCATTTTACTCTCTCTGCCTTCTAAACTAAAATATTTAGAAAAATGCATAAATGTGGAAATCTCTAAAAGTAATTTTGCAGTTATCTTTTACTTACTGTGTTTTTAAATGCATTTTGCTGGAGCCACTTGTGCAGTGAGTGCAGTGAGATGCACCACAGACTAAACTTCAATATAAACGCAATATATTAATTAATTTTCCAAAAAAAGTCTTCAGTAACAGGTCTTTACCTGCACACTAGCTGCACTGAAATAAATTGGCCTTGTTCAGTGTATGTCAAAGTGCCTATGTCCACTTTATATATATGCAAGGCATATGAAGGGAATAATAGCACTTTTGTTTTGGGTAAAAAGTAAGGTCTGGAGAAAATAGACACTTAATTTTTTTATAAAGTTAGAGCTGAGCTGCCTGAGGTTTCTCACATAATTCTACTATCAAAGAGCTCTATTAGAATCTGCTTTTCCAGGCAGTTTTCCTGCAGCTTTGATGAAGCTGATTTATGAGCCACCTGCTTCTACGTGTTACACTAGCAATATTAGCAAAGTGTCTTCAGTACATATCCACTCTTAGACTTTCTTATTTAGAACAAATTGATTTACTCTATACTCTTACATGGAGTATTGTCTTTATTAACACTTTATTCTTATTAAATAAAGATTAGAGGAAAAAATGTATGGTATATTTCTTAGGTGATATCCATCACTTAGGCCTTAAGGTTATATTGCTCGCTTTTATCTTAGAAAAAAAAAATCCCCTTTTTTTCACATTTGAGGGCCCAGAGTTTTCCCTCTCCCCATATTACAGGCATTTACCCAAAGCACCTGAAACCATAAAACTAATAGGCCAACGATCCTGCTGTGCTTAGCAGAGCGGTAAGATCTAATGACTCCTGCTCTGATTGGAGAAATGATTGGACTCCTACAATGCCTAAGTGCTCAAATTCGATAAGATGAATTCCGAACTAGGTGCAGAAAGCACAGAAAATTTCTTGCCCACACCTGTACCAACTAGTAATGCAATTCATGGGAAGGGAAGGGGCAGGAAAGTGCAAGCACAGACATAAAATGCCCATAATCTGCATTCTGAAACAGGTAGAAAAGAGCAGTGGGAAGGTTCTAAGCACAAAATATTTTGTCAAAAGCAGAGAAAAAGAGTCCGCTTGTTTCACAGTATGAGCAAAGGTTGCTGCTGAAGGAATCATACTGTGTTACTTTTTTGCCTGTATTGTGTATTCACTAATCTCTCTTTTGGGAGCTCTGTGTGGTACCTGAACCATCCTGTGCAGCTGTCAGATGCATTAATTATGAGGCAGGTGAAAGAAAAGATAATGAGGGACAGGAGTAGCAATATATATGTATATATATATATATATCTTTTTCTGCTGCTTGGCACAGGAGGAGCAGTCAACACATGGAAAACTTGAAGATAGACATGCCTCAGTGCTTTCTTTCTGATTCTGTTGGTGCCTGATAATTGACAGAGCTCCACTCTCAGCAGTAAGCAGGGGAGATAGAAGAGTGAGGGCACAATACAATGAGATGGGGAAGGCTCCATTTCTATTCATTTCAATAATTTTCATCTGCCAGTGTCAAGCTTTTGTATTTTTGCTCACCCATTGATAGAGAGATAAGAACACAGAAACCTCAGCTTTACTATCACATATCTTCCTGATAAAATGCAAACCAAACAGCATTTTCCTTAGTGAAACAAAATTACAATGGCTAATGCCTGTAGAAATGGTTTGTGGGAATGGTTGGTGTTACTGGTGCTTGGGAAGCTGAACCCAGAGTATCTCATGTCCTCATCTCCCAGTGCTGCAATACAGGTGCTTGCACTCTGAAGGGCTTGTGTTTGGGTGTTTGAGGGAAAGCAGAAAAAGTGTTTGTAGCCCAAAAGATTTGTAGCCCTTTGCTACCCCTGTCAATAGGAGATGGTTATTTCCTCCCAAGAATAGACCTCTATTTACTCTTTAAATCTAGGTACCCCAGTTAGATATTTCATATGGAGGAGCATGCTAAATGTTTTTTTTTCAGATTCAGACTTAGATTTTGCACAATAACAAAAGGTGAATACCTTGGGACATGTAAAAGTCCTGATTCAACCACATGTTAACAGTATGAATAATATTTCAGCAAATGTACTTTAAGATCCTGTTTAGACATAGTGGTGAATTAGGGCAAAGCATCCCTACTGGTGCTGGAATATAACAGTTTTTCTCCTATAAATGCCCAATGAAAAAGAGCAAAAACATTTTAATAAACATATGAAGAATACTACTCACAACTATTCCCCTTTGATTTTCTAATAGGAATAAAAATGCAAGCAATGACAGAGGTACTTTTCATCTCCTCTGAAGTAGTTTGATTCCCAGGAGACATACTATTTTTATACTAGAAAATTGGAAGATGCCTTTTTAAAAATGGACATTTTTAAAAGGGCTAAATACCAAAGTCATTGTCATACCGGAATATACTGGTCATTATAAGACCTTTATTATCTAGTCCTTTTAAAAAGGTTCATCTTGTTAAAGTAAATGGAGGTGAAGGGAAGACAAAGTCATGCTAAAGTTGCATTAACAATATCATTAACTCTCAATGCAGAAGATGACCCCAGTGTTAGGGAGGTTATATGTTCTTTAGAAAAAGAAAGAATTCATGTCACAAGTGGGCTCAGCTAATTTCCATTCTAACTGGGATCAAGTTGTTCTCTGATATCCTCTTGTAAGGACAGTCACATAGGCCAAGTAGCCCTTTTCCTGACTTGACTATGCCTGACCAGTGGCCAGTAGTGGATGCTCAATTCTGGCAATAAGACCAGGATATGTGTGCAATAACTTTCCCTTTAGGCATATCCTGCCTTTAGGCCTTTAGCTTGATCTGTCACAACTTCTGTGAGCTCTCTGCCTTTCATTTAATTTTTTCTATCTGTTTCTTTCGAGCGTTTTTGTTTCTTTGTTTGTTTGTTTTTGTTTTTCAAGAAAAAAAAAGAGAGTAGGAAAGGGGAGGATTAAACTGAAGCTCATGTCCATGGTTCAGTCCATACCTGGTCAAACATGACTGTGCTGAGAACATACTGTACGACCAATGCAATGCCCTTCTTCCTAAACGCCTAATGGACTCTTGAGCATTATATGTAGTGACAATTGCCAATTATCTGACTGTGAGTGACTAAAAAGATCTGATCATCTAGTTATCCTGCAACCCCACAGAGCCCGAATGAATCCAGTTAGAAGATCAGTCTCAGACTCAGAGAACTTTAAACACTAGATCTGCTATTTTGACTGCTTTGATATCTATTCTTCACCATTCCAGTTCACACACATATATTGCCTAGCCCAAAACTTATGTTTGATTTTAACATTTATTTTTCCAGAAAGCTTTGTTGGGCTTATGGAAAAAGAAGGGAAAATCCTTTCCTTTGGGAATTTGTTTCAGCACTTATAAGCTATATGGATACAAAGCATAGCCTTATTTCTAATTCATCTTTCTTCTCACTTTCAGTCCTTGGTTCCTGTTATCTCCTTCTAGGTTAAAGAATACTTTCAGAAGAAGGACATTGGTAGTTGAACACCCATAATCAAAGCTGCTTCTATTTTTTCCCCTGAGCTAGAAAGGTGAATCATTGTGTCCAGTTTTAGGACATTTTTCTCTAACCCTGAAATGATTTTTATAGCTTTCATCTGCATTCCTTGCATCACCAAGGTCTGAAATGTGGATCAAGAACATCAAGAATAAAGCTGAATAGATGGGACACTTCCTGAAGTGAAGAAATGAAGAATTTTTTCCGGGAGTTCCAGATATTGAGATATTGGATGGTGCAAAACAGATTTTGATGTGTTGAGCACATTGGACCTACTGAACAATTTTTGAGACATACATCTCTTCAGCATTGTCTGGAAGGAAATACAGACCCTCGACTGTCAATTAGTTTGCTGTTGCATGATTCACTTCCATTCTGAAGGCACGTGGACTTCTCTCCTTGGACCGGGGTCACCTCAGCCCTTTGCAGTTCAGCAAACGCATGTTGCATTCGTGCAGTAGTTCATGTGTCAATATTCTTTATCCTCTTGTAGTTGAGATGAATAAAGTTATTTCTTCTCTTGGAAAGAAATTGAACTCACTGCAGGATTTATATCTGGGTGCTTTAGAAGCTTCAGAGACATCTGGAAAACAAATTATACATTACTTGAACCATCATATGGCTCTAACTGTTCAGCTCTTACCTTCTTGCTGTCCTTACCCAAGTCACAGACCTTACAAATGTATAGATTTTCAGCAGTAAGAAAGACAGTATCAGAAAGGTAAGGAGAAGAGATTGCTTCAGTGTACTTACCTGTGCAGTTTCTACAGTCTCTGTTAACAAAGTGCAGAGCTACACTAATCTTTGATGTATCTGTCCTTGCACCATAGCCCATGAGAGGGAAAGGACCAATGCTGCTATTTCACATGGGCAAAACTGCTACACGAACCAGTGAACCTCTGTTCATGTAGGAATACTATGATCAAGCAGAGGTTTTAGCATAGGCCTACATGGAGTGGTGAACTCAATAACTTTGTATCAGTTAGCAGATGAACAATTTCTCTAAGAGATCTTTGAATTTAGTTAATGGAATAAAGCCCTCTACTAAGCGGTATATATAATATATATGACCTGTCTAGATGACACAGTTCTTTTCCAGTCTCTCTGCTTAGAGAATTAGGTATACAATCCCCTGCTCCAGTGAGTGGACTTCCAACCCACAGCCTGCCTACATCATTTTATTCTTTGAGCTCTCCCTTTTAGTCTCATCTGGGAGGGTAAAATGTTGGTATTTAGCTTAGGGTTTGTTTAAACTGTTTAACTATATTGTACTCCAATGCATAAAAAAATGCATATTATATATCAAAAATATATTTTAAAAAAGAAAAGGAATGTCAACATGTTTAAATAATAAAGTAAGGAAAGCTATTAGAAAAATACACCATTTATGTAGCTATAATTTTGTTCTAAAGATGAAAAAACTTTTTAACATTTCTAACTCAACTTCTAACATCTTCATATTAGAAGAAAAGTCACTTTTATGTAGCTATCAGCTGGATGCTCACTAGCAATCAAAAAAAAAGCAAGAGAATAGAGAATAGGATAGAAAAAAATAACTGTGCCATTATATAAACCCATTAAATACTCCCACATCTGAAGTAATGTTTGCAGTTTTATTTATTTCCCCCTCTCAAAAAAGATACAGAGAACTGGCAAATGCTCAGAGGACCCAAAGGTGAAGAGACATATGAAATTATTTCCATACAAGAAACATCTAGGCAGAATAGATTCACAGAGCAGAGATGGAAGTCGTGAACATCACAGTTCAGGTGACTAGTTGATGACTGCATGCAGTCCTCATCATAAAAGAACTAGAAGTCATCAAAGGATTTTGTAGATGGTGAGTTAAAAAAAAACAAGGTGGATATTTTTCACAAAGAGAATATTTAAGCTTTTGGCAAATGATGCTGTAAAAGCCAAGAATTTCCTCATCTACAACATTGCCAGAGCTCAGCATTTGGTCTGACACACTCCCTTGGTGATGTTTGGTCACCAGCTCTGTATCTTCCTACCTCCACCACAGGAGGTTCTGATAACTTGATGTGAGTGTAGGTGAGCCTTCACGGTCTTAAGAGGTCAGACTTGCTCCTGCTAGCACTTATTTTCTTTGTCTAGAGTGTTTGGGGCCTTTAACATAAAGGGAAATCTGGCCTCTGTATTCTAAATGAGCATGAAGTTGCGGCACGATTAAAATAATCTAATGGCAGGAAGTCCAGAGGGAATTTGCAGCTTCCTCCATAGTCGATTTTCAAATACAAACAATTTAAAAAGCAGTAATGTGACTGTATAATGCACAGCTGATTTACAGTCTGAGTGACAAACATCTTGGGGTTTAAAAAATAATCTCTTTCAATTTTCTCCATATCCCTCACTGCAGTCTGAGAGATGATACAGACAGCTGAAGAATATTCTGATGAGACAGCTGCTGCAAACAAGTGTATTGCCACAGCAAGTAAAGTACCATGAACACAATGAGGTGCAAAATGACACATTTAGCACTAGCGTATATATTTACCCAGTCTGGAGCTCAGCCTAAATAAAGTATAAGGAGTAAGTTTTTACTGTGTTGTAAGGGAGCACCAGGACACATCATCTTAGGAGAAGTTAATGTCTCATAGGCGCAGGAAAATTCCTGCTGTGAGACTGCTGTCATGCTGCCAAAATGTGCTCGCCTAAGACCTAGGCTTTACAAATATTTGGGTTGACCATATAATTCCTTTTTTTCAACATTTGTCTGAATTTACATTGAAGAGTAGAATACACATAATTAACCCAAAAGCTCTCCCATATGAAGCTTTTCCTCTGCCTCCATCTCATTCAGTTTTTGTGCATGGTGAACCCGGGTGGCTGTGACGTATCTATGAGGCCGAGGAGCCTCATGTGCAGGCCTGAATATGTGGATGATTTCTGGAACTGTGAAGGGAGAAATGATGCTGGCCAACACTGCTTACAGGATATAAAGGGTCCAAGAAGGATCTCAGAAAAAGGTAGAGAAGAAAATGTTAGTACAGGATGGTGGGAGGAGGGCTTTTACTGTGGGAGGCTGCAGGACATAAGGTGTTAAAACAGATGAAGATCTCATATCAGAATCAGCATAAGCATAAAGGAGGGCAGGACAGGAACTGGAATCTAGAGACACAGTAAAATTTTTTGTCAAAGACCATTTTAGGAGAAGATGATTTTGGATGAAGGGCAAGCCCTGAAAACGTTCAGGGGGAAGCAGACTTCAGTTCATTGTTGTCATCACCATATTCCATGAGTTGAACGGAGAATGAAACCATACAAATGATAAGATCATTAGGGAAGCAGGTAAGTACAGCCTTAGTAAGGGGTGTGAAGGGTAATGGCTTGTAAACTTTCATCTAGGAAAAATTCACTGTCATTAATTAAGTGATACAGACATTTTTTTTTTCCTCAGAAATATTTGGGTGTTGAAGAAGAGGGCCATATCAGAAAATGAAGATATGAAAGAAGGAAAGATATGAAGTAAGTAGGAATACAGGATTTATGGATGGAGGAAAAGAAATGGAAACAGATCGCAAACTAGAGACCTCAAAGTCAGAGAGAGAGTGAAGGAAAAAAGAGAAAGAACATGAAGAAGAAAAGCTGAAGAAATTTGTTAATAAGCTCGCCCATGTGGGATTCAATCTAGTGGCTGCTATCAGAGCTAAAAGAGCAACATGCAGGTGTTTTGCAGAACATTTCCCAAAGCCACTGAGTCCTTACCGGGAGAACCCCTGCACCAGCACATAATAACTGAAGCTGGTCTGTAAAACAAAGATTCAGGAAAACACTGAGTGTGGACAAAGAAGAAAAAGGAAGAAAGAAGGGCATAAAGCCTCAGGGACATAGAGCAAGATACAGAGGAGCACTTGACCCCTGAGTCAACACTCGCCTCACATCTTCTGCAGACGAAAAGTGTCTGACATATCTTGTTATTAACGTTGTAAGGTGGGTGGAATGAAAAGGAAGTGAGGGGGATTGTAATAACAGTAGAGTCATTAGAAATGATGAAACATATCCCTGTCATGATAACAGTAGCAGCTCAATTACCTGACAGCTTCTTCATTAGTCATGAAGGAAAAAAAAATAAAAAGGGGAAAAAAAGAATTTTGGCAAAAGAGCTTTTTTTTTTTAAACAAGGAAGAAAATCACATGCAAGCATCCCAAAAGAGAGTTCCTGCCCAGAGCTTGTTGCAGGTTAGTTGTACATCATTTTATACTAAGCTTTGGACATATTGAAGAGGGACCAACTTGTTGCCTTTTTACATTTCCCAGTGGAATGATGTTTCTACACTGATTCCTTTCTCTCGACAGCTCTGGTAATACTCTGGGTGTGATGGGTAATGGCTGTAAATTCTGCTTAGGAAAAAAATAGTTGCCTTTAGTTTGGTATTGTGGAAAATATATTTTTCTTCCACACAAACATATCTTTGCACGTGGCTGCCAGAACCCATCTGCTTCTGCACAGACTCACAGGCAATTGAGGGGGAAGAGGAACTTGGAGCTCTTTCCACTAGCAATGATAAGTGTTTTGAAGCAGATCTTTTCTGAGGACAAGAATAAGATTTTAGGGAACATGAGGGTGGTCATCTGTGCTAGGTTGTCCTAAAGCTGTGAGACTGAAGCCATGGTCCCCTCTTTTTCTGTCACTAGTAACCAAATTTGCTGAGAACAGAAATTGCTCCTTTCACACCATACAACAGGTAGACCTTGTAGTAATTATTTTCTCAAGGTCACCAAACTCAGCAATTAGAATCCAGCTATGATTTTTTTTCATTTTTTGGTCTTTTAGAACAATATTTTCAATTGCAGGTGCCTAACAGGGAAGAGGGAAAGTGTTCTTTCTACTGTTCCTTTGCCTTCATGCATGGGAAGAGAAAGACAGCTATTTGTGATCGAGGAGCCTCTAATATAATTCCCATGAAAACTGACAAATCTGGCTAAGAAGAAATACATGGAAATCAAGATTGGAGGAATTTAGCAGGGTGTCTTGGACCTGTGCTTCCTTTCCAAGCCTGTGCAAGGAGATTTGGCCTCATGTGGGAAAGAGAAACCTATGCCCCTGAGCTCAGTGTTTAGAGCACACCTAAGCAGTAAACGAAGCAAATGCTGGATTCACAACTGCAAGCATCATCTTAGCAAGTGAATGAACCAGAGGGCAACAAACTCCCTCCACCTCCCTCTTCAAACAGATCTAAGACTTTCTAGACATTCTTCCTACAAAAATATCTGAGACCTCATTACCCCTCCTCCCAGAGAGTTAACAGAGCTGTGGTGGCAATCTGAGGCTCTCCTCAGACTCAAAGTCCCATGCTGATGAACACTGTGCAACAGCATCATATCTTCTAACACCATTTCCTAGTTTTTCTGCCCCTGTCCCTCATTTCTTCAGTGACTGTGTCTGTTGCCTAGTGTGTCTGCATTGTCCTCAGGGCTATCATTTAGAAGATGAAAGAAGATGTTCTTTAAGATATCCTTTTAGAAGATGTCCTTTAAGAAGAAAAAAGCTTCTACATACACTTGAAAGGGAGAGGGGTACTATGCTGAGCTTGGACTTGGAAGACTTTACTTTTGCCCTTGGTTCCACCAGCTCTCTTTAAATGATAATCACTATTTCTGTACTTCCATTACCTGACCTACATGATGAGATTGGCTTCTTATTTTGCCAGGCAATATAAAGAGATCTAATATAGCAAAGATTTGAGGAAATTAAAATCTAGGTAAAACAGTATGTTTTACAACAGAATAAGAACAAAACATTTGAATCTAATTCTGTTTTTAATGCAGTAAAAACAAAGAATTGCAAGGGTGAAGTATTAGTATGGAAAACATGCAGGTGTAATTTTTATTCTCCTCCTGTAATGCCTTTGTTCACACCTCTGTTCAGTGTTCCCAGGCCATGCCCAGTTCCAAGCTGCCCACCACTTGCATTACATTGTTAAATCAAATGCTAATTTCCCTGAAATCAGCAATGTCTTCCTGTCTGCCTTCACAGCTCCAAACACAACAGGACACAGCCTGAGTGAAGCTGTAAAGAGGCAGCTTTATAAGGTATAATGCAAAGTCAATACAAGTAGTAGCAACACCACACTCTCTCTCTTGAGCAGCCATGCAGTAAGAAAAGAGAAAAAGTGGCTTTAAGGCCAGAACGGACTCCTTGCGAACCCCTGTATAACCTGAGGCCAGGAGACAGCCTTGTATTAATTTCTGTTTCAGGAGAAATGATTTTGACTGGACTAGAACTGGCTTGGAGGAATTTTCTGGTTAAATGTTGCCTCTTTTCATTGCTAGACCATAATGTTGTATCTGGTAAGAACAGTAAAACTACTCCCTAAGCCAGCTGATGGCCAGTTGGCCCCTTTACAAGGCTGTGTGTCCATGCAAAAGGGCAGCACTAGGTGACTATGAGTGTTACTTGTAGTGGTCAGTGAAATATTGGTCACTACCAATTTCTAATATCAATTTTCAGCTCACATTGATATGTATGTGCTTAGTCAAGAAACATCACAAATGCAGAATATGGCATCATGGTCATGTGGAATTTCCTAGGGGACTTCAGCCTGTATTCGGATGCTTCTCCTGGCTTCTGCTGCCCCTGTTCATGTGTGACATGAGGTGTCACAGAGCTGGGACACGGACTAAGACTTCTGTAGACCACATATCTCCCTGTGCATGCACAAGTGCTTCTGTAGCACACTGTGCAGCTCACTGCTAATTCACAGACAACTGTGTGGTGGCAATTTTGGGACAAGTAAGCAACAAGCGACAAAAGAATAAATAAAAAAAAAAAAAAAACAGAATGAAAGAAAAAAAATCAGAATGAGATTTTAAAAGAAAAGCTGGGTGGTTCGCAGGTCATGTAAACAGTAGGATAAATAACAGCTGGGCAAAGATAATCTTGGAGTTCAAGAGTGAAAATGCAATGGAGTGACTTAAAGATGAACTTGCAGTATGGAACAGCCCCTTCTGCTCCCACATCAGGAGTCCCTGGCACAGTCCCCATTTACTCTAACAAGGATTTAGAGTGATGAGCTACAGGATCAAGCTCTTTATGAAATGTAGCAGGAAGTAAAAGAGAAAGAAGATAAGAAAAAGGGGCTTTTCTTTCCTTTTTCTTTTCCCTTTCCCTTTCTTTTTCCCTCTTCCTTTCCCTTTCCCTTTCCCTATCCCTTTTTCTTTCCTTTTCCCCTTTCCCTTTCCTTTTCCTTTTTTTTTTAACTTAGAGAAAACACCTGGGCTATCCATTTGGAGAAATAGCATGTGATATTAACATTAAAAATGGAGTGACAACCAACCATTAAATCTGCAGCAAACAGGAATAGAATTATTTCAGGGTTACTGAAGTCAGCAGTGATCTAAATGGGCATGAAATGAGGATCTACATGAATGTAGTATTACTTTCCTCTACTTTATAACCATGACTGCAATATTTAAATTACCAATATGAGAAAATATCATGATTTCTGCTAACATTACCCAGCATAGGGAACCTCCTATGAACAAAGCAGCTGGCAAGACATAGGCCAGGCAAGAAGTCCCAGGCTGAGTAGATGGCTCTTCCTGGGCCTTGCTTTGAAGTCGTGTGGCTTATTTTCTGGTTTTATTTTGCTTTTTGTTTTTAATATTGTGCAAAATGTGGTCGCTGATGAAAGCAGGATTTACCAACTAGCTGAAGGCTCTCTGCTATCCAAACTACCTAATTGGAAATTACATCACATCGGTCCAGCTCAACCCCTGTGCTGAGGGATTATAGGCCATTAGGGAGTCAGATGAGCCCTTACTAAGTCTCAATTCACTCTGAACATTTCACAGATAGCTACTAATCACGGTCACTCTGTTCTGAGTGAAATACAAAATAGGGTCATTCCTAATCTGGTAAATCAGCAAATCCACTGGCATTCTTTGCTGGGTAAATACAGGATGTGTGGGTAAAGACAGGTCACCTGAGCTTCTTACGCTTGCATCATATAATTGTTTGTGTTTTTTTTTTAAATCAGAGTGAATGTGTCTGAGCAGAATCTCTCCTGTACAATGGCAAATAAGAAAGATTTGTAAGAGTTATTGACTGCTTGCGGGGTGGCTCTATTCATAGGATCCTTTGAATTTCATTCATTTAAATCCCTTTCCAAGCTAGAAAAATGAGGCTCATTGCCCGGAAGTTTACTGCTCAAGTTTGTAATTCAGTGCTGATCTTATTTATTTACTGAAAGTATGAATCTGCTTACTCCTGGGAATTCAGTGCTGAAGAATGGCACCAATTGATCCTGGAAATGTCCCCCAGAAAGGCCCAAGTTCTCTCCTCAGTCAGTCACATCAGATTGCAAAAGACCCTTCCTGGAGCAATAGTTGCCATGTTTCTGTCTACCTGTAGCTTCTCTGGAGTCTCTTCTGCTACCTTACCAGTTGTTTCAGAGAATTACTAGCTGTTTCAGAAAATTCAGAAATTTCCTACCCAGTCACTACTCTCAGATTTGAAATTTGATCTGAAACCAGAATGAAAAATTTAGCTCAGATTTTTCCATCTTAAAAGAGAATAGTTTGAAATATTGTTTTCCTTACTGAAATATTTTGTCTTGGTAAGGTCAAGTCATCTAGTTTAGCTTAATCAAAAAATTGATTTCATTCTGTGATTCTGTGAATTTATTATTTTAAATTGTATCTTCCTTCAACATCATGATTTAAGAACTAAAGCACTGAAAAAAGTGAAGTATCTTACTTCATAGAAAAAATATTCTATGTGCATAACAAAAGTCACTGAAAATTGATTAAGCTGATATATTCTCAGGGAAAACTTATGACAAACTGAAATGATAACAAAATTTTTATATAATGCCAAATACTTGATTCTTAAATTAATTGCTGGCCATCTCCAAACTGGCATTTTTAGACACACTGGGTCACATTTGACAGTTTAGAAGCCCTGCCTGCAGATCTAGCACCAGAATCATGAATCCTTTTGCAGGTTCCCAAATGCAATATCTCTTCATGAAGCTGACGTGTCAAGAAGGGCAACCGTTAGTGGGAGAAGTCAAAAGCAGGGGTAAGAAGGTTCATTTTGTGCCCCTGTGCATCTCCATTGGAAGTCATTGGACAAATCCACTAGGGACTCACTTCTAAAAGGCACCACTACTTTTCCATGAATAACAGGTACCTGAATTACTTTGGAAATCCAAGATCCTCTCCATGCCTTGGCTTCTTGTTTGTATAAAGCAGATAATGAAACATCCTTCCCCACAGACTTTTTAAAATTGATAAGGGAGCTAAAGCTTGTTTGGTGCTTGGGCGTTGCAGTGATGAGATCTGTGCATATTTCAGGTACATCTGAAATTTCCTAGCTCAATCTATAAGTGGTGGCTGCGTTAGAAACCTGATCACAGCAAGCTCCAAAATAGCTGTTTCTATTCTTGTACCAACTTATTTATGGAACAGTCTAGACAATGTTAAATACCCTAGAAGCTGGACATTGTGATTGTAACTTTAATGTCAAGCTGTAGCACATATTTGATGAATTACATGTCTTTATTTCTGTTTTCTCCTCCTTCTGAAGACCACTCAGTGCTCTTCTGCATATTCTGATTTGATTTCCCGGAGATATTATGGAATCTTTAAACTTAAAAATATTCGAAACTTGGCTAGAACTTGCCCTGAGCAATCTAATGTAAGCAGACCCTGTTTTGAGCAGAGAGTTGGACTAGTGACTTCCAGTACGTCTCTCCCAGTCTAAATTTTTATTTGATTCTGCTCACGCATTGTAGTCTTATGGTTTACCCTCACACCTCTTGCTTTCGCATTTTTGAAAATAAGAAAGCCTTGATTCAAAATCCATTTTCATTTTAGTGTGATTGTTTTTATTAAATGTTCAATCATTAAAAAGACTCCTCAGATAAGAGTTTTATTTTGAATCAACTACAAGGTTTCACTCAATGTGACATCAATTTTCTTTTTTAACTTTTTTTTTTTATTACTTTCCTGGTCACAAAGAGGTTAGCTTTCAGCAGAGATAAATCCTTTCCTCTTGCCCAGTGCTTCCTGCACTATTTATTATTTTGGCTAATGAACTTAAAACAAAACAAAATTCTTGAATAGTTGTGCTAAAGAGTAACAGTACATCTAGAAAAGTCAAAGACAAAATTCTGGTAACTCACATGGTTCCTTCTCTCCTGAACCAAGCTTGATAAACTAAACACCCTAGAGCATATTTCTCCAGCCTGGACTCCTATGAGGACTATGACAAAGTTTGCTGCCCATTCTGGGACTCAGTGATGCATTCGTGAGCAAACAGACAGTTTTCTTGTCTGCCAATTTTATTTCTGGGATGAATAAGATCATTTCTGACTCAAAGCAATTTTCTTAGGCATTTCAGATTTGACCATGACCTCCCTGTAGATAGAGGTCAAACTCCTCTCGACTTTAGCAGGGTAGCTTCACAGCCATGACCTGTTCAGAGCAAGGACTACAAATAGCAGCATTTTTGCTGCCAGCCCAGGGATTCTCAAAGCTGTCATGAACGGAGAGGAAATCCTGACAGGATTCAAAGAGCCATTTATCACTTCTGCCGCTTTCATCTCACTGTGGAGATGGTGGAGGAAGCTAGTGAGGAGTAGAGCAGGGCAGATTCTTGTCTTTCCATTTTCTGATAATTCTCCTCCTTTTTTTCCAAAATGGATATAAGCAAAATACTGAAGCAATTTGCCTCTCCAATGGCATGAAAGCTGCAGCAGCATCCATCTCCTGCTAGAAGAGCATACTTGGGTATCTTGACAAGAATATCCAGCCTCTGAGAAGTGGTAACTCCTCCAAAGCCCTCTGTTTGGCTGTTAGGTCAGAAACACAATAAAAATGGACTGAACAGAGTTAAGCCTAAAGATACGTAGTTACATATCTGAACTTTATACACTTGAGGACTCCTTCTGTGTTTGATCCTTTTGATCTTGCCCTTGGACATGTTGCTACATCATTATGGTCATGTGTTATGAGGATCTTACTTAGAAAAGGACCTCCCAGAACCTCACTGCTGAGTTGAGTGCAGCAGAGGAGCCAGCCTCTGAAATCACATCACTCTGTAGGATATACCTTAGCTTTAGGCATTCAGATTTGGAAATTTTGGCCAGAAGAACACCAGTTTCTGTTTACCAACCACAGGCATGCATTAGCCTCTTTTTAAACACTCATTCTGAATAATCTTTCTCATTATCTTTCAAGAGCTGTAGTTTGAAGAGTTTATTGATTTCTTAATAAAGGTACCCCAGGTATCTTATCATAACTAGTTATCATAACCAGTTAACTCAGAGTGAGAATAGCATTCACGGTAGCATACAGAGCATTTGCCAAGATAGCCTTCTCATGCTATCAACATGGCATGGGTCATTTTGAACTGCTGTAGTTGCAGGCAGTACTTTGGAAAATCTGGTACAAAGGGGCCCAAATGAAGAAAGAAGTAACTCCTTGAAATAAAAGGTCTGACTGCTTTCAGAAGGCAGCAGACTCAATTCTCATGAAGCAGCAATGGTTTATACTGGACAAAAGAGGATAGCTTTAATATCAAACACAAGGTCTGCAAATGGACTGAGGTTTATTGGTTTATAAGAATGCCAATGTAGTGACTGCAGTTTTGGTAAAATGGGATCTTTCTTAAGCACACTGCAAAATCTTTTTTTAAGCACACTACACAATGAACACTGACATTATATAATCAGACATTTTTTCTGTACAAAGCTGCCATAAAATAGTTTTACATTTATCATCTCACTTAATTGTAATGAGTCTAAAACTAATGAGCCTTACCTCTAAACTCTATTTAAGACAATAGTTAGCTGCCTCATTTTAATAAATTTTGGTAGAATGGTGAGTATAACAATGACTGAATGCTCGATTACTACCTAAGCTAGAAAATGAAGATATACAGTATTAATGATATACACAATCTGAAAAGCAATTAGGATCCCAAAGGTGGAATAGGCAACTCACTTAAAAACAGAGTAATGATGAACTATCTGATTAAACATTAAGTAAAAAGGGATTTTGGAAACAAGAATACTCATTGTCTAGGTTTAGTTTGATCCATTTCTACGTCCCCTCCTTTCTATGTGTGATGTGCTCAAAGCCTGTCAACAATAGTGTCATGGGAACACAAGAGAGTGAACAAAGAGCAATCCATCCATGCTGAACAGCTTGTTCTGTACAGGATGGGTGTACTAGATGTACTGCAGAGCAGCTTTACAGCAGCACCAATAAAGGAAAGGCAGATCTGCAAACTGAGTGTCAAAAATGACAGAATGGAAACAGATTTGACCAAAAAGTCCAAGGGAAAGCTAAGAACAGGGTTAAACTTTGCTGAACATATGTTCTGTACTTTGGGACAATGGCTGTATGCAGTAACTCACTATACTTCTGTATGGAGGTCCTGGATACCTCTTGCCAGCAGTTTAAGGCAGGTCACTTCACTAAAAGTTGTTCCCCAGTCATGTCTAATTAGATTGAAAACTCTCTAAGGTAGAACACATCTCTTTATAAATGGTGTGCACTAACCACTGACTTCTTAGGATGTCACTGGCATGTCCCTAAATGCACCGATCACAGCTCGTGAGGGGAAGCACCCCCCCAGCACTTGCCTCCAAAATATTTTATTACTCTATCCCTCAGAGGTGAATATATTTCTTCTTTGCTATTCTTACATGTATGTAGTTTTTATTATGAGCAATAATATTGATCTGGTATGAGAATGCTTACATGTCTGCTACATATGACCTTCTTCATCAGTCACCGAAGAGCGAGCTCATCTTCATTCACCTTATCCATCATTTGAGCAAAGAGATGTATAATATTAGACTTCTGTTTCTGTTCCATTAAGAGAAATCCTGTTCTTTCAAAAACATAAAGACAGTTTATGTAAATGGCCTATAGCTACTATGTTGTACAGAAATATTGTGCTACCGCTCACTTTGATTTTTGAATGATTATACTCTCCAGCTCTGTAGACAATGTGCTGTTTGTATTCATCAGTGAAGCTGCTGCCTGAACTCAGGGCATCTTCTGATCCATTTTCTCTTTCTTTGATAAATCTTTTTTTTTCTTGGCAGTTTGCAGCTGTAAATTTCCATTTTTGCAATTGCCTTTTTGGTTTCTTGTTCCATGACTGATTGTTCTCTGTTTATCTATATTTAATCACATTCACCATTTGATATTACTTCAGAGTCCAATTTCAAAGCTCATTATCATTTGTTGGTCTTTAGCATAATTTACAAACCAGAAAACCTTGATTTCAGAGTCATTATACTCATTGTTAATATAAACAATAACAAAACTCATATCCCACAGCTGGCTTTTGCAGAATCTCTAATAGGAATTAATTTTTTTCTTAAGAGTTTTTTTCTTAAGAGACTGTTTCTAGAATTAGTCTAATTTTAAGCACTGCACTAATATCTCGTGGCTCTATATCTCTGCCTCTTAGATGTTATTTTAATTGGAATCCAAGGAATTGGGTTAAAAACTTTATGAATATCCCATCCTGTGTAGTGTGCAATTTCATTGTGGAAGACTTTATGCTGACAGTAAAACCCAACATATTCTAACAAGCTAGTGATGCATAGCCCTCTTTCAATGAAATCACACAGACTTTCCTATACAGAGCCCATATTGTTGTTTTGTGTCCTTTAGATACAGATCTATCCTTTATACCATCTCCTACCAGTTCTATTCACAGGAGATGTGTGCTGTTCTCTGGTGGCATGGACCTTTGGGTGTTTTGCATAGGATCACAAGTGCAGTCTGAGCAGAGTATGAAAGTCCTGATGATGGTTGATGTTACTTACTTTTTTTCCTTTTTTTAATTTTTCCCAGGGTTCAGTGGAACTGCTGTTTACAACAAGCACTTACAAGATGTGAATCTTCTTTCACTGCTTTTCACTTTCCATTTTCTGAATCTCATCAGCATGAGCATGTGTATCTTCTAAACTAATGGGTGCTCTTCTAAACTGATCCTTGAAGCAATCATTATTCTTTTGACTTTGAGACCTGGGGAGCTAAGTGTTATAACTACTCACCTGATGAAAAGCCATGCCCTTTATGTCAGAGGTAAGTCAGGTATGGAAACATAAGAAGGTGGCTTTATCTTCTGTGCCTCTCATGACTTTCTCTTTGGGGAACCCAGCAGAACTGTAGTTAGGATGTGGAGAGGTTAATCACTGGAGTAGTCAGAAGAATGGAATAAAATGGAAAAAGAAAGTATAGATTGTGAAGAGCAGGTGAATGAAAACCTGGATCCGAGACCAATCTGACTGGTGAGGGATGTATTTAAATTAAGTAGTGAGGGATGTATTTAAATTAAGTAGTGATTAGAGGAAGAAGGTGAGAAAAAAATGCTTGGACAAGAATGCTGGACAAGAATGCTAGAACAAGAGCACTTGGACGAGAAGATGATCACTTTCATTTTAGAAGAAAAAACAATGTAAGGAGACTGAGTGTGAGACCAGATGAGAAATAAGCAGAGGATGAAACACCCTGGGAACCTAGAGGGGAAACTGGGACTGGCTGTGCAAGGAGGCAAAATCTGGGGAGATCTGGAGTGGACAAAAGATAATACCGAGGAGAACTCGAAGAAAGGGACTAGAATTGATTAAAACAATGCATTGATGATACGCGATGTGCAGCAGATACTTTGCCTTTCATGGATGGTAAAAGGGTTCAGACTCAGTCTCCTGCCACCAGCCAATAGCTGAGAAACTGCCTGGCCTACTTGGCATCCTGTCCTCTTTGACCTCATGTCCACAGCAACCTACCCGTGCTCCCCCTCATTGGGC
Source organism: Nothoprocta perdicaria (assembly GCF_003342845.1). Classification (NCBI taxonomy): domain Eukaryota; kingdom Metazoa; phylum Chordata; class Aves; order Tinamiformes; family Tinamidae; genus Nothoprocta; species Nothoprocta perdicaria. The sequence goes on from NW_020456088.1 coordinate 137,122, forward strand.
TGAGGTGCTATGAACATGGACCATGCTGTAACTCTGCAAGTTTTGGCTGCCAGACTCTTTTATACAACACCATATCCTGGGATTTTTTTCTGAGGTGTGTACAAGTTTCTGTTTAGTCTTTTATAACATGGAGAAAGCTTCATGATGAACAGAGCTTTCATCAGGTGAAACTGGAAAATCCATCACTTTAAGGTTAAGACACAAAGATCAGAGATCTCTCATTGCTATAAACACTCATTGTAACCAAGGCAGACAGAAGCTCTAAAACCCTAAATAGTTAAAACTCCTAGTGACCTTTCAATAAAACATTTAAAAACAAAGAAAAAGAGACTGTTCCCTGGTCAATCATATTCCACAATCTTTTGTGTCTGCAAAGAGTTATAGGATATAGGCCTTATATGACTTTTAGTAGAAATTTTTGATGGGCAAATCATTGAGTAGAAGTTGACCATCTTTATCTAGAAATGGAGGTAACACTATTAATCTTATTAGCTGCTTTAACATCTTTGAAGATAAGAATTGATTCTTAAGCCCCGCTGGGACTCGCCTGGGGAGGGAAGGTTAAATAACAGAATGAAATCTAGCAGTTTGGAAAAACATTACAGTTTACAACTCTATAGAGGAACTCTGGTATATAAAATGATTTACTTAACGGGAGGGTGTGAAATCTTGAGAATGCAAAGCAAAAAGCTGTTCAGACTCATGTTTGAAACATTCTGCCTGCCTCGATGCCCCAGGTCATACTGATTACTCCCTGCAGAATTCGGTCTGAGGCAATCTGTTTTATAGAAACAAATAGCTGGATGATTTCCTCAAGGTCGTACTGGGAAGCTAAGGTAGAAACCTAAGTCCCCACATTTCTGCCCCGAGGAAAGTGGTGATCTACAATAAAATATAGGAGTGACTTAAGCCCAAGCATTTTGGAACATGGAAGAGGTAGATGTTACTTTGTCTGTAAGCAGCTTATGCAGTTTGCTTTTGAGCTGTGCTGTCACCCAAGTTCACTCTCCAGGAACAATTTTCTTCTCATGGTTTCCATAACTTCCCAAGAACAGTTGCTATAGTCAGCACTTGGACTTAAAGAGGAACAGCTGAAAGGGCAGCAGGAGAACTGAATTTTGAAAGGGTTGGGAATTAATAAGAATCAGCTTCTCAAATGCTCATGGTATTTTATATTTCTGAGAAAAGAACTGGGTCTGCCAAATATATTACTTAAGCTAAACTAACCTAGCTCATAAATAAATAGGTAAGCCTAAGGAAATAATCATAAGTCTGTCTTTGGCCACATATCCCTTTTGAACTCTATTTCAACCACAGTAAAAGACAAGATTATGGATGTACCAAGGGATAAAAAAGAAAATTATTTCCATGTAAATAGATCTCTCTTATTTCCAGATCTTAAACAAACAATTCAAAACAGATGGAAGCAATTTTCCTTCTAAAAGACATCTCTAAGAAGCAGAGACCCAGAGTTGTCTGTTCTTGACCCTTTGCAATGAAAGGTGATTAATCATGCGAGTGGCCTGAAATATTATCCGGACTCTTGGATATTATATTATTTTGGATAGTAGAAAGCCTTTATTTATGGATAGTAATGAGACAGAAAGGAAAGATGTCCAGTGCAATTACCTTTCTTCTTCAGACTATTTAGGATTTCTTGAAAACGCTGACTAGTGATATGGTCCTCTCAATATCCACTTCTTCATGGGACTGCCATTCATCATAGCTATGAAAAAGTTTAGTTATTTAGAGGAAGAGAACTGACTTCTTCATGGGCTGAATAGGTGTTCTGAGTCTATCGAGACTGCAAGAACAAGTCTGGGAATTTGCGTCTTTTCTGAGGACCAGAATAGTCAGGACTGGTCTCAGAGCCTTTTTTTATTTATTTTATTTTATTTTATTTTATTTTATTTTATTTTATTTTATTTTATTTTATTTTATTTTATTTTATTTTATTTTATTTTATTTTATTTTTTCTTTTTCTGTTTTCTGGCTAGCTAGGGCTGTGATTCATCTCACCTCGCTTATTGACCAAGCTAGTCACTCTTCAAAGTCACTGGAGAGAACATGAACACTTTCAGGGCATGATTTATCTAATTGAGGTTGTGTTCGCTACCTCAGGCAGATAAGTTGCTCCCTACCCTCTGTCATCTGTATATAGATATGGACTCAATAGAGATATGATTGTATCTCTATTGAATAAATCAGTAACTGATGTTTCATCATGATGTTTTGTCCTCATTGATTGATTTTAGAAAGACATAAACACCCAATTTGGTGAGATGTCATAGGCCTATAGCTGAGGCAGGATGTTTGAGTATTGCTGAGTCCAGCACCACATCGTCTGATGATACATGCTGGGCATCACAGAAACCTCCTGCAGAATGTTGGGAAAGCAGAACCCTGCTATCAGAGCCTCCTCTTGGCAAGTTCAAATCCTAGTATTGCTCTTAAAACTGAAAGTTTTTTTCTCCAGATAATGCCAGATCTGAAGGTTCATCTGAATTCCTGATGCTCTTATTCACCTCAACACCAAAGATCAAATCTGCAAAAAATTATCAAGTTGAAAGTAGCTAGGGTATAATAAGTCTCCTTCAGAGCTACTGTGTTAATTCTGTTATAAAATTAAACACTGAGGACCCTGATTATAAAATTAAGATCATCTCCAAAGCAGGCACAATATTGTGTCTGCGTAGAAGTCACTGGATATTTTAGATATGCTTCAATGGGGATGGGCTTGGCCTTTGCTGTGTTTTAATCCTTTCCCATGTGTTTTACTGATGCAGGTTCTCTTATTTAGGTCTACTCAGATAAAAAGTATTTGGAGATAAGTAATGTCTAACAAGCTGTTTTTTCTCAGTAAAAAGGAGGACACCAGCTACTCTCCCTGTGGATTTTTCAAAAAGGTTAGAAAAATGTTTCAAAACAGCCAAGAAGACAGAAACAGTAAAACTGAGATTTAGAGGTGTTTAGAAGCTACAGATCCTGTAGCTATCACTGATGTTTTCAATATACAGAACAGCTTCAACCAGGGCTAAAGAGCAATTAACTCACTGTGCCTTCTGGCATTGTAAACAAAATGTTCTGGAAACATTAGTATTGGGGAATTATATTGTTCATAATTTATATTGATTTTTACATTTTAAAGAAATTGCAAAAGTAAGACTGCACTTAGCATAGATTATATGTTTGTCTAGCTTTCCCTTACTATTTTGTAACTTGCTGTCTAGAAAAGCATTTCTATTTTAATCCTCTATCACTTTTGTTAGGATGATGCTACAGCACCTCTAGGTCTCACTGCAGGCTTGGTAGAGTACTGCAGCTCTCCAGATCTGAATTCTGCAGCCTCGGAGATCTTTATCTTGCTTTCCTAGATTCCTTCTAGTTTGAGCTATGGTTTATTCCCTAAGAACTAAGTTAATTAGTCTTTGATCTTTTCTTCTTCCCACACAAATCATGTTTTTTGATTTCACGATCCAGTTCTTCTTCTGGAGTTCATTGGCTGGAAGAACACAGGCTAAAGAAGGATGGGAGCATAGGGAGCAAAAAGGACCTATTGGGGACAGAGAGCACTGTGGCAATGTGAAATATTTGCAACATATTTCCAGGGTTAGTGTGAGGCCACAAGCAGAACAGGCAGCGCTTGTGAGTTACCTGCAACTCAACTCGCCCAGGGAAGCTCCTGTTAGGGGCTCCACGTTGGGACCTAACACTGAACCTACAGAATATGAGGAAATAGCTTCTCCTCCCTGGGATGCTCTTGTAACACTCAGCTCTGCTTCTCTTGTTCTCTGCAAACCATATGGGTTTCTGAGAAATGAAACTGCAGCTAAGTATGTGCCAGGAGGAAGTGAAAAACTCCTGAATTTATTGTCTGCATTACTTAATAACTGTCTTAATGTTTTCATTATAAAGATTCGCAAGTATGAGCAGAGATGAGATATTACACAACTACTCAGGGCTCAGCCTGACCTCAAGACAAGTGAGCGGTATTGGAGAGATGCTTCCACACTCCTTCCTGATTCATTTTGTTGAGAGCTTTTCCCAAGCAAGCAGATGCTAGGATGAAGTCCGTCAGTGATACTGCACAACCTTGAAACTTGCACCACGTAGCAATTGAATAAGAGTACGGAAGAGAGGAAAAACCCTCTAATAGGGTCTTTGGGGGAAAAAAACCCCACAGGCCTAAGACAGAAGTATTCAATCAACACGGTCTGTGAGACAAGTCGTGATGTAGCGAGTCCTGTTAAGTTCAATGGGCTTATTCTCAAGAGTCAGGGCAGAAGGATATGGACCCCACTGTGTGACAGTTTGCAGCTGTTCACTGTATGATACAGATAATTGCAATTGCCCTTATGCACTGCCACTTACCTGTAATTAATTCATAAAATAATTATCACCAGAGTGCTGCTCCAGTTTGATTTCATACTGAACTTCAGCAGAGAATTGTGCTGCTGCTGAATGCTAAGAGCTAAAAATAATCAATATGAAATAAGGGTTGCCATAAATACTGGATGGACCTGATTCACTGCATATACAAGAAAGAGAGGAAATAGAGAAAAAGGAACTAGTTCAGCACTGAAGGAAAATTTACTGAAGTATGTAGGGTGGTAAAGGACTATACTGAAGATAGTCCTTCCTCTTCCATCTCCATTTGGGAATGTAGAACAAAATTTCTTGTGATTGGGTTTTTTTGTGATATATGCTTTCGAATAAACCAATTTGAAGCTCATGATGTGAACACTGACTGCTCACAATTTGAACAGTGAGAGAAACTAGAGTTTTGTTTAAGTGCAAAGGCAAAAATGCCAGAAAAATTCAATGTCAGTTTTTTGCTTAGGAGGATTTATGTGCTGCAGTGGGACAGTGAGCCACAGAAAAGGCTTACTTTCCATTTTGCCAAGAGCTGGGATAGAAATAAAAGGATTTACAGTAGTGTCTTTCATAAATATTCTTTCCAATATATTCATATCGCTGCTACCTGAGTTTGTTGGACTTGCTTTTGCTGCAGTGACATTGCTTTACATTTTCCATCCAGTTTGACTTATTTTGTTACAGAAGCTTCATCTGCCTCTGTTTATCTGTTTGTATTTTTTCTCTAAATTAAGTGAGCACTGCAGGACATATTCTAAGTTCAGCAAATGTCCATGTTGCCTTTGATGGGTGTTAACACAGCCACTGTTGGGTGCATGTTCGTGCCCAAACCTCTTGCTCTGACTGGTGTCCCTCCCTTTGGGTACAAATGGCATTGCATGGGCTTTGGGATGTGTTGGCATTTGCTCCATGAGCTCCCACATTTTCCATGTGTGCAGAAGGTGTTACCTTGCAAGGAGGAGGAGGCAGATGCCTGTTCCTCGTGCATGCTGATTCTGGCATTGCTCTTGATCACTTGTCTTGATCAATCCTGCTAGGATGAGGGAGGAGAATTTGCGGGAGGCTGGGGAAGGACAGGAGAAGGTGGCCAGCAAGAACCTGGCCAGGACGAAACTAGAAGCAGGACTTCTACAGCCCTTGCTGGGCTCCCCTCCACAAACTTAAGGCAGTCACAGTTACAATTCCCTTAGAAGCAGCATTGGTTTTGAATCTATTTGAGCTTTGCTAACGGAGTAGACAGAGCTCAGGCCTGGGAGTAAGGCAAAAGAATGCAGTGAAATCACATTATATGTTGTGCAAACACATCTTTCACTGGTCAGAGGTCTTGTGTTGAGAGGCAGGATTTCCCAAATATGTCACAGAACCTTTGTAGGCATCCAATTTCCTAGAGAGGATTTACCTCTTCAGTAAGGGCAACATAGTTATCAGACCTCCCATGTCCTATAGGAGATAGCCAGTTAACACATCCACTGATAACAACTGTGGGATGTGTCCAAAATAAAGGAAATATATCTTTTTTTTTGTCTCAAAATTGCTGTATATCACAAGATTCTTCAACATCTCATCAGGTTTAGAGTTGCATAGGTTGAATATCTTCCCTTTCTTCCAGATGATTTATGAACATGCAAACAGACCTTGATAATGATTCTCAATGTAGAACCTCATCTCTTACCTTTCTCCAGCACAAAGCCAAACAGTTCATTTCTATCTCATTTCTTAATTAATTTATTTAGAAATTGCTTAATTTAATTGCTTTCAGTAATTAATATGAAGTAGGACTTTCACTCATATCCCATGAGAATTTATTTTATTTATGTGTTTTTCCTGAAAGATTTAAAGTTTTGGAAGCTCTAGGTACTGTACAGCATCAAAACCTTCTTCTTGCTCATTGTCTGATTGCAAATAGTCCTATGAGATTTGTGAAGCATGATTTCTTTTTTAGAAAAGCACATTAATTCTCCATAATATAGCAGGATTTTTTTGCATAACTGTTTTGCTAATTCTGTTCTTTGTTGTATATTAGAACTTTTTGCCTCATGTAAGAAACAGGCTATTTATAAAGATTAGTTTTGTGTTTGCCAGTGGGATTGCATTTCTATGTTTGAGAAATGCTGTCCATTTCATTGATAGAAAGGGTCTGTTAAACAATTACTAGTGATTCATCCGTTTCATATTTGAGTACTACCTGAACATTGGAATTAATATCATCTGATTCTAGCAATTTTTGCCTGTTTAATTTACTAATTTACTGCTAAATCTCCACTATAGACATTTCATTTAGAGACATTTCTTCCTTTGCAGATCTAAAGAGTGTTTTAGATGTGGGTATGTTCCAAAGTTATAGATAAATGTGAAGTAACAGTTCCATTGTGCTTTTCTGTAAAATATCTAGTACATCACTATCTAGTCAAGTCACGAGTAGTTTATGAACATGATAATAGGCAGCAATTTTTCAATGTATTTTCTCAGGTTTTGTTACCTGTAATAAAAAAAGGAATAAAATGAACAACACATTTCAGCAAGTCTTCTTAAATAAATCCTTTCAGAAACTATTAGTTGACTCTATTGAAAGAGTGGAACTGCACACTAATTTGGGAACATACATTTAAGGCATAATATTAATCTTCTGGAAGAAGCACTGACCAAATTCTCCATTGTTTTGGAGTCTTCCTCTTATCCTCAGGGGATCTCTCTTTCCTTCAAACAACCCTAAACTGGCAATTATCCTTAAACATGAAGCCCGGGGTTCATTACCCCTGTCCGCATACTCTTCTGCAAGGGTGACCTGCTGCTTCTGAAAGACTCTACCCAAATGATACTCTTAGGAGGATGGGCTTTTTGGCAACAACTGTTAATTTGAGGGCAGGTTGAGGGTAGGTTGGGGAGTGTTGGGGGTAGGCTGGTAGGTGGAAAGCTCTGGGAGGAGCTTTCCACAGATTGCTCCTCCAAAAATCACCTTTGCATAGAGGCTGTTGTACCTGGGCCTTGAAACAACATATATCCATCCGTTCCAAGTGCAGCCAATGCTGTCATATGCAGATTCTGCTTTTAAAAGTAGGTATCCTGAGGTTTCACTAGTGCTGGTGTCTGCTGTGGCTGATGGAGTGAAGGCAGCAGGAGGCAGGGGTGGGCTCTGCCTGGCCAGAGATGTCTACAATCTGGACATGCCACAGGAATCATCCATCTTGAGCTCCCTGGAATCTAGGATGTCACTTATCCTAAAGGAGAAATGCCTAAGGCAGTGCCCATGACATGACAGGGACATTGAACCCGTTTTATTTCGTTCATTGTAGAGGGATCTCAGGACACACATCTCAAAGGACGGTGCTCACCTTGCAGATGAACTTCATCTCACTGCCTGTGACTCCTCTGGGAATCGTATTAGCAGCCATCCCCAGACTCCCTGTCAGTGTAATAGATATATTTTCCAGCCTGGCTTTCCCCCATCCCCTCAAGGAGTGAAACCATCAGTGGAAGGGAGAGCGGAGGAGAATTTCCCTTGGCACCTGAAAGCCTGCTCTGCTCTTGCAGCCTCTCGCTGTGTGGTGTAGGCTGCCCCTCGCTGTACATTGCAACCATATGTCCACAGGCGAGAGCACAAGCAGCTTCTCCCTCGGCAGCCTGCCAGGCAAGCAGATGGCCCTGCAAACAGAGTAAAGACTGTGAAGCAACCCTGGATGCTGAGGGCACAAGTCAAACAAGAACATTTAAAGGTCTGTCCAGTGCGAACCCGGCCATCTGTGTTAACAGAGAAGAGATGCCACATGGAAGCCGTTCTCGGGATTAAGTAACTCTTATTAGTGTTGCTGTATAAGCCCTGGTTAAGAGGGTTTTCATTGCATTTGGGAATCTAAATGTGTCTCTTTCTCTGTTGCTTAGAAAGAAGAGGCCTTCCTTTTCCAGAAATAGTAGTCTGCCAGGGAAACAGCTTTTACTTCAGGATAGCTATTTGTCTGTTTCTTTTAAGAGCAATCAGATCAAATCAAAGTAAATCGCTCTCTAGATCCCTGGCACATCAAAACGTTATATTGTGCTTGATGCTGCTCCACACAAAGAATCATCCCTTGCAGGAATAGCTGGAGGCAAGCAAGTACCCTATGAAGTCAGAAAATCCGCACTATGGAGCTAGCAACGCCTCCTATTAAAATTGATGGTGAATCAGTTCTTATCTAAACCAGAAGTGGTGAATCTTTGGGAAGCAATGAGCAGAATTTCTACTGCTTAGCTGTTCTTTTTGGTCACTGGGTCAGAGAGGTGCTAAAATCTGTTGCAGAGGACATTTAACTCACAGACAGGATAATTCCCTGACCACTCAGATGAGAAATGACTACCCTCTGCTTAATAGCTTTTGCACGCAATTTTGCACGCAATCCTTCCAATTTTGACTGAACTTTCTTCTAAATTCATTGTTTAGGAAATATCTTTAGGTTTCCTTTGAGCAAATAAAACTATTTCCCATCTAATATGGGTTTTATTGTTATCCTAAAACTAGCTCTGCATTAGACATGCCCTGACTACTTTAAAGGGAACAAAATAACCACCATTTTATTACATTTTAGTTGCTTTCTTGGACTCACTTTTGACAGTAAGCATCAAGTATTTCAGCATTTGCCATAAATAAATAAACATTTTTAAAATGCACCATCAAAAATAGCACTATAATTAAAGTTTCAAAAGAGTTTCCATAATAAAACAACCTAATTTCCGAGTATAAAGTAATGGATTCTATTTGGATTCATTGAACAGCATTGTTTTCTGATGAATAATACTCATTTATAGATCTCATGGGAACAGTTGTTTAATATGGCTGTAGGAAGGTGTTTATATGCATGTTCACAATCTTTTATAGAGTGTTAGAGACTGGGTACGTAAACACATCATTAACTGTCTGCAGATAATTATTACAGCTTTTCTGCCAGACAGGTGGCATAGGCAAGTGGTAAGTGCCTACACACCTCAGATACAGGCATCTTTGTATATGTAGGTGCTAGTCCCCATATTTAGTGTGAGCTGCTCTGAGGGGGCATCCCAGCTGCCCATGTTTGCTGCTCCAGGCAAAAAGTCTAAGTACCAAAGTCCATTTGCTAGTCCTCTTTCCACCTTACGTAGGCTTTCCTATTAATATATATACTCCAGATTTTCACAGTGCCTGATTGCTGTAGCTGCCAGAATCCCTGTGCCAGGTAAGTGGCAGGACACAAGGCAGTATTTACCATCACTAAACCAGGACTGCAAGGGGAAGTGCATAGACAAAATGCTCTGCCAGATCCTGCAAGGCCACAGGATGCCCACAAAGGTCCATGAGACCATGGGGTCCTGCAGGACCCAAAAATGCCAGTGCACCCTCAGGAGAAGAATTGGTGGAAAAGTCCCTTCAGAAACACAAGATGCAAACCCCTGCCATGAGATTACCTGGTTTTCTTTAAATAAAGCAAAAGGTAATACTGAGGCATGCCCAGGGATATTCCTAATGCATATCCAAAGGGAAGGAGAGAGACAGAATTAAAAAGGCTCTTAGCTCTGTGAATGCCACTGCTAAACGTGGCCGCTCACTATCAGTGATGGGCTGAGACAGCAATAGACAGTTTTACTGGGTTCCATCAACTGCCTGTGCAAGGAAGCAGGAGCTCTTTGTAGGCAAGAAAAAAAACCACTGTTTTCCTTCTCCATTTGGTATACCATAAACACCACTTGGTATTTATGGCTCACAAATCTAGCAGATATAGTGCAAAACCGATTGTCTTAAATTTAGACAGAAGCTGGAGAAGAGCGCGTAGTCCTGGAGAAATCCCAGGCAAAGGAGGAAGTTCTGACTGAGGCATAAGAACACCACGTGCTCCTGGTCAGTCCATGCCATGGTTTTCCCTCGTTGTGGCATTCCAAGTGACAGCAGGTGGCTTCACACTCTTCAGGCTTGGCCTGGGATTCAGGAAGGGAACTGTGATGGCTTCAGGCCTTGGCTGAGCAAATAAATGCCTTCTGCAGGTTGATGACTCTTGCAAGCTCCTCCAAGCTGCAGAACCTCAAAAGGGTTGTCCAAAGATAGTTCACATGTGGGTATAAAAGACCCTCTAAAAACAGTAATGCAGCAAATACGGACCTAACGCCCACAGTGTATTTGAGTTATGTTCAATTGGAAAATAAAACTGAGAATAAAATTAAAGTTTTGTGTTTTTTCCCCTCACTGGGACTTTTTTTTTTCTATTTTATAGGTAGCTTGTTACGAACAAGGGCTACAAAGCTAATGTATTTCGACCTGTTTAGTCATGAAGATTTATAGTTGTGACTTGCAGCTAATATTGACCAAACAAATGTGTTCCCAAATCCAGCCCATTTTATAAAAGTTAATCATATACTCATGGCTGCCTAGGTGCAAAATAAATTTTGATTTGTAACTATTCTAGAATGATCAGTATTTTATGCTGATCATTAACAATATTTCACATCAGAGATATGTTATATTAGAAAGCAATAAAATGGTGTGTATCACATAATGACATACTTGGGGACCACACAAGATACCAAGGATTTATTGAATTTGTGTCTACAGCGAACATTTCTTGAATATATAATCAGTAAATTAGAAAAAATGTATAGCATTTTCCAAAGTTTATTGTACTAACATGCAACTGGTGCCATTACAAACTTTCTAATTTTTGTCCTATAAGTGATCCATGTATTATTATATGCTGACCATTCAGAGGACTGAATATTGGGATTTAACTTCTCCTTGTCCCATATGGATCACAGAAATTTGCAGTAGCAGTCCGAGTAAGCTTAAACAGAATTTTATTTTTGCAGTGGAGATAAGCTTCTAAAATATATACTTAGCGGAGTATTTTTGTTATTTACCTTGTTTCAAAAATTGTGCAAAAAAAATAATATTGGGAATTTTCTAACAGTTTTGTTGGATTGAGCTCTGTCTTTGTAATCAAACCACAAGAACAATAATTACCACAAAGAATAAGTGTGCTGCTTATAAACCCAGTGCCTCAGAGCTCAAGGAAGAATCCCTTCCAAACTACACGTTTGTATGGGATTTGTGCTCAAATCCTGGGCATCTATGGAGCCTTGATAAATTTATTCAAGAGGAGACAGCTTTTGGGGCATGATCTGACAATAAACAGAATCATCCCACAGAAGCAACTGCAGACAACTGAACCAATAGCACCGTGCTATTGTAAACTTCCTTACTCTTTCATTATAGTGCCTTCAAAATAATGCATTAAAAAGTGTAGGAGTGCGGGATGGTATGAAAGGTCAAGAGGATGCTTTGTAGGCTAGGCGACTGTCCTGCCACACTGCAGTCTTTATTAGTAATATATAAAAGCTTCAGTATTTTATGCACAGGAACAAAGCAACTCTTTCGAGAGGAGGCCTCTTAACTGAGGTGCTTGTTTGAAAGCTGAGCTTTCAGCAGGCTCTGTGCAACTGTATGTATGCTGACCTCTCTGGAAATAGCACCTGGGATGTGTCTTCTTTTGTGTGCTGTTGTTTTAGGGCTCTGAAATTCCCTCTGAGATGTTAGCTTTCTTGTGGCTATAGCAGGTGCTCATCCCAGAAATGGAAGGCATAACCAAAGCACTGCTTTTCAACACACTCTTTTAAATTCCTAGACATAATAGCTGTTATTAAAAGTCAGATTGTTTGCATATAGCTTGCACTCACTTTTATAAGGGGACTTGCATTAACTTCCCAAAGCACCAGCAAATACAGAAATCTTCAATGCAGCAGGTCACAAATAAAGCTCATTTCTATTATATGAGAGCTTATAGGAAACAGAGCCGGATCAAGACCTCCCTTCCCAGCTCATTCCTCTCCCTTGTTGTGTGTGTGATTGTATAAGCATCAAACAAGCAGACAATTTCTGCCTGCAAAATCAAATCAATCTGAAGCCAGAGCCACTCATATATGCCAGTTTGTGGCAAATCAACTTATCCAGCTTTGGGAAAAAAAAAATCCAAATAATGCAGAAAACCTCAAATATGATGTAAACTTTCAAAGCCATGTAGATCTGTTCACATGGTGAGATGTGCTCATACAGCGGCAATTCTGCTCAAGGATGAGAGAATATTCAACCTGCCAGGCTTTCAAATGCCTGTCTTGAGTGCACTTGCTTGTACATCACTGCTGTGTTTCAGGATTTGTTCCACAGGGCTGCCTTGTGTGTCCAGAGCCTAAGCAATGGATTTCCACCCATATAGTTCTCAACAACTGCTAAGGAAAAAAACAAACAATCAGAAAACCCATCAACTGTTTATCTCAACTGTTTATCTCACAGAGCTGGCATGGGGAGAGGGGATGGATACCTGAATGCATTACTTGTCATCCTTTGAACATAACTCTGACTAGGTTAAATTTCTGGTGGAAGGGGGAAAAAAAAGCACTTTTGAATTAATGGTGAAAAAGTTGGAAAGGGAGGAGAGTTGACAAAGCACTTTAACAACCTGCTGCTTGCTGAATGGCAGCGGATAATGAGCTCACAAACTTGGGTCATGCAAGAGCTCATCCGTGAAGGGGGAATGTAAAAATTGCTTTATGAGTTTTAAAACACTCATAACTTTATTCATTTCCTTTTTTCACTAGTAAAATAAGTTTAATTGCCCTTCATGGGTGAGGAATTATGTTTATTCTGATGTGATTCATTTTTGTCTCCTGTTGAAGATTTTCTTTTCTTTTTCCTTTTCTTGTTCATCTATCAGCTGTTAGTGTGGTGATAAAAAGAGCAGAGGAGAAAGAAGTCATCAAAGCCCTGGCAAATCAGTGTTTTTACATTCCTCATTTCCACTTTTCAGGTTAGGTTTATGCTATACCAATTTTTCCAGTGGCATGAAGGGAATGAGCAGTTCAACTCCCTTTGACAGTCAGTGAAAGCTGGGAACTTCACAAACATTTCACCATGACAGGCTATGTAATTGAAAATAATTATAACAATGCTAGGGGATTTTAAGCATACAGCAACAACCAGTCTTCAATCTATCTCTGAAATTTTGGCTTTTGAAAGTAGTCACTCACGACAGCCAGGTCCTTGCTATGCTCAGAAGATGAAGTTTGTCCAATTTGTTCCAGCAGGTTTTTGTCCATGATTTCATATCTACACATTTTGTAGTAAAAGATTTTCCCCAAAACGTGTGAACTGAATGGCTGCTACACACAGCCTGCTTTGGAAGAGTTTCTCAGATCTCAAAAGGAAGATGTCAGTGTCAAATCCCACTTAATGAAACGCAGCTCCGCGGTCTCTCCTCCCTCTTTCTGAGGGGGATCTTCAAGGGAGAAGCACACATGCTGGAGTAACTAAACTGCTGCAGCCACTGTCCCCATGATTAAGATGTCTTTCCTTATGAATGGTTCTTTGTCTTCGCATTTTTCATGTCAGCCATCAACACTTGTTATATCACCCTGTTAGAGTAAACACCCTAATAATCTAGGCTCACAGGGAGAAGAGATGGAAAGTCTGTGCTGTGGAAAGAGCAAAATTACAACCAGAACCATTTTTTGTGCTGAGTGCTGCAAAAACACGCGAATCACAGAATGGTTGAGGTTGAAAAAGACCTCTAGAGATCATCTAGTCCAACTGCTCTGCTCATGCAGGAACACCTACAGCACATTGAATAGGAGGGCAGGTCCTTGTCATAAAAGTTTCCTTGAGACTTTGACAAAAACACCACAGCACACCACCAAATAACTTTGAGAAAGATGGAATTCAGATCTGAAAAGCACAAAGGAGGTAGGAATCTTCATCACAGATGAAGGAAATGAATAGACAGAAGATGGAGAGCAAAACACTGAAGCCAAGGGAGCATTTATTAAGAGCCTGGCAGTCAAAGATGTGGATGTTACATGATTTTGGTGTCGCTGTCTCCTGTTTGCTTGACTCCCATTCTACTTTTTTATTAATGATGATGGAAAATCTCAGTTCTTTTCTTTCTTTTTTTTTTTTTTTTCCTTGTATTTTGGTCAGATTCAATATTCTTTTCAGCAAATTAAAAGACTGATTGTTGGCTGACTCATCAGTTTTAAATAAGTGTAGCTGATGGAGCAAAATGAATTTTAAGTTAGAGAATTCAAGTTTAGTGAAAAATATCCTTGTCTTGGCTGCAACAGAGATTGTGGAAAGATATGGAAATCCTAATTCACTGCTTGTAAGGACCATATGTAGCTATAAAATTTCAATTCAGTTACATACTCTAGCACGAGTTACAAATGAGCTAAGGAGACTTATTGGTTGAGGCTTGTAGTAGAAATGGGTGGAGCTAATCAGTACTTGTAAGCATCAATTAACATAGATTCAGAGTTTTTACAAATTCTCTTACAATTTATTACAACTATGCTGTCTCTAGCATCCAGCAAATGGGCATGACAATCCCCCTGTAGACCTACTCTACGGTCCAGAATCAAGGTTTTATATGAGGTGCATGAGCCAGGAATTTGCTCCAGCTGTCAGTCCCACAGGACTTATGGACTCATGGTGAGGTGATTCCTCTCTTTCAAATGAGACCAGCAAGAAAAACACTCAGTTTTATACCTTTCTATTTAGCGCAAACTGAGACCTCAATTGCTTTTACCACTATAAACAGATAGGTTAGGCTCCTCCTACACTAACAATAGACTTCTGTGATCTACAGATATCTGAGTCTGTTATGGTGGGGTTTTTTTTTAAGTTGTTGGAAAGAAACAAGCATTTTTAGGTCATGATTGTTTACATCTTCAGAATGAGATAAATTGTGTCTTAGATTCCTCTGATTAAATTTCCAAAGGTCACACAGGGAGCCCAGGGTGACTTTCGATTCCAACGCACAAGCCTGCATTTCACATGTCTAAATTCTATGAGATGAATTCTTTGATGATGACCACAGGGAACAAATATATGTATATGAATAATTGTCATGAATTTAATCTGGAAAATCAGACTTGCTGCAACCTGTTGTAATCATGCAAACAGCGCTAGGGTTGAGTTTTTGTTTTAACATATGTTTCCTTGGTGTTTTTTTAGAAAGCTCGTTCTGCATTGTAAGGTGAGATGTGTTAGGTTAATTGCATTAAGAAAAGCAAATGGAGTTTCGTGTTTGTGGGCCCTATCTAAATACCATCTCACCCTTGATGTTACAGTCTAATGGGATTTGAATAATATACTGGTATCTAACCTCTGTAAGCAGATTGAATCTAAATTATTTGTATGAAGAATTCAAGGACATCACTTTTGTCCTTGCTTCTAAACCCTCAAGTCCAAATGGCCTGCAGTTGGAAAAGAAAACATTTCTAGTTTTGAGATTGATGCAGAAAGCATCACCCTAAACAGGGTCATACTATAAGCAGAATTCAGAGCTGCTAGAGCATAATGTGCCACAACTGACAAATATTCCTGTATGCTACATTATATATCTTGCTCCTTGCAACAGTAGAAAATGGGTTTACGGGTTCAGATATAAATGAACCTCAGATACCTCTCAGCAGCTAATCGTAGCACAGACATGCATAGACAGAATGTTTAATGAAAATAAACTTATTGGAATCTTTACAAAAGGTAAAGCTCACATGGGGAATCAAATCTCTTGAAGAGGGCATCTGTTGTTGTCTGTAAGGTGATGAGAGACTCAGTTGCAATCATCCTTGCAACAGCATCTTCATCTGAATCACAGGAGATTCCCCCAAGAGCTCTTCTGCTCAGTTTTTAGATCCAACTGGCTCATGGTCTTACATGAGCACCACAGCAAATTCACATCCTGTAGTTATTGATTATCTTAGACTACATCCCCTATCTTTGTAAGAAAGTGTAACAGTACAAAACAACAAAAGGCTGTCTGATGTGACCCCGTCTGCATCTGCAGGAACTGTTTTTA
Organism: Nothoprocta perdicaria; assembly: GCF_003342845.1. Classification (NCBI taxonomy): domain Eukaryota; kingdom Metazoa; phylum Chordata; class Aves; order Tinamiformes; family Tinamidae; genus Nothoprocta; species Nothoprocta perdicaria. The sequence goes on from NW_020456088.1 coordinate 153,336, forward strand.
TTGTCTATTTACAGGTCTGTGTACAATTTGATCACATTTTGCAGGAGGAACTGCCTCAGCAGGCATCTGGGACAGCTATACTATCCTCTCAGGGTATTGATCAATTTATCAAAATGTACAGAGTACCCTAAAGCATATAAATAGATCAAAGCAGAGAAGGGCTTGCCCAGGGAAAACAAGTCTTCAGGACAGTCCTAAATCCTATCTAGAAAGGTCCTGCACCAAGTTATGATGTGCTTCATGTGGAAAGTGGCTAAGCATTTAGTCAGTATTGGTATTTCTAGTCAGTCCATTGTCTGAATTCAGTCTATCATCTCATCTGTACAGCTGGGGAGACCCTGGGATAAATGGCCTAGCACCAAAGCCAGGAGCATTTATGATGCTGCTTGAATCTCAGCAGAGTCTTGAACAAACTACAGGCTGAAATAGTTATGCAGAATATCCTCCCATAACCACGGGAGTTTCCATGCAGGCACAAAGATCATCTCCAAGACTAGATTTCTGGCTGTTTCACATATGCTGGCAAATATAAGGGTAGAGAATAACAGGTAGTGTCTGCAGAAGCAGTATGGGACTTATCAGTACTGACAAGATAACAGGAAAGACTATGAAGAAAGTAAGAGGTTATGCCCATCCTACAATTCCATGCAGAGTCATGAAAGTGCATTAGACCACAGTATCCTGGTGGATGAAAAAAATCATACTTCTTGGCTGTAGTGAACAGCGAAGGTCTATGTCTCCTGCAGCTGGTGATGGCAAAACTCTCTGTACATAAGTGTCTGCCAAGTGCATGTTCTTGTATTTCTGCTTTCTGCGAGCTACAGAGACTGAGCCACAATACTCAAAGCAGAGAGTTTTTGTGACAGCATTGAGCAGATGTCATGAATTTTCCAAAGCCACTCTCAAAGATGATACTGTGATACTATAGACAGAGCATTTCTTCACCATGTGTGTGTGCACAATGCTTTACAGTGCAAGGAGGCAGACTTGATACAGATGCAACCAGAAAACTCCAGTGATAGAGTGACATAAGGAGGAGGAGGCAAAGGGTAAATTTACAGCACATGAAATATTCCTTCCTTTCTCTCTGGAAGTAGATCTTAGCAGAACTGTGGTCTTTTCCTGTGTACTTCACAACTCTTTCTTCACAACTTTTTAGCTGAAATTTCTGCACATCTGTACCAGCTTGGATGATTTGTACTAATGGATTATTGACATTATTGGTTTACAGTATTAAAAGCTCCCTTAGATCATGAAATTTTAATAAAGTGATATGTGTTTGCTCTTGTGAAAAGCAGGTGTAAAGAAAGTGAATTGATCAGATGTCTTTCATAATCAATGTCTGCTAGCAACTTGACAAAATAATTATTCACCTAGACCACAATGTTTAATTTGCTTCTTCTGCTTGTGCATCTTATAGACAATCAATATTTCACTGCTTCCACCAGAAGCAAAATAATGTCTTAACAAACAGCTTTCAGATAGGAATTGTTCAAGTATTATGTGCAAAATACATCTTCAAAGTAATACTCTTCTGAAAAATATTGTTCAAAATCCTTACCCAAGTCCACAAAATAAAATTCTATCAGGCTAGGAGTACGTATTACTAATGGAAGTTTAAAAACTACAGCACCATGCAAACTTAATAGTGTCTTTTTGAAGTAACCTTGTGGTCTCTTCTGTAATGAGTGTTTAAAATGTAGTAGTGGCACCAGTAAATGGAGATAAATAACACTCTTGATCTTGACTCTTGATCATTTTGCCACTGCTTTGAGACTCCCTGCCCAGAAAATAACCTGAAAACAATGTTATAGCAGTAGCATGTTAATTATTAAACCTTAGGATAGTGTCAGACCTTGCAATCTTGGTAAGAAATGTCATTCCCTATGGTGTCAGACATTGTATAAAGGACAGAAGCATCAACATTGCCTCAGAGGTCTTTTATATGTGCTGCTGAGGCTGATTCTGACCAAAAGTAAAGGTCTACCATGGAAGTAGAGGTTCTGACATCCTTTATAGTCAGTGGAGAGAAATAGGTGCAATCATCTTTTGATGCCTTTGGTATTGGAATATTGGAACATATGGGAATATTAAAATATTTCCTGGATGTCCTATAGGAGATGCCAGCAGATGTGTGAAAACGAATCTCTCTTAAAATTTGCCCTCAGCTGAAGTCCAAGGTTGTGCTCTGCACGGCTGTTACGGGGAGTCTCCCAGCAGGCTGAGCATTGCCTCAAAGGAAAGTACAAGAGTACTGTACAAAGAGTACAGCCACATGCCTTTTTAGTGAAAAAATAAATGCTCTATGCATTCCTGTATATCAACTAATCTGGTCAGAGAAAGGGATGTGTGTGGCTTCTCACTTGCTTTTCCCAAAGACCCATGGAACAATTACCTGAAACACACTTTTGGAGTGCCTATCCCCCAAGATCACTTCTATACTGCAAAAATAGAATACAGAGAGAAAACTATGGAAAGAATCTCAAGTTAAAACAATTCTATTGGTGAGAAGTAGTAGGGTGCTCAATCCTGGGTATGCTGGGCTCCATCTTCAAGACTGATTGTTCAGTTGAGCCCATTATAGGAGAGCACTCTCATTTCCCATTTGGCAAACATTGACTTTCTTTGCTTCCCTGTTATGTTCACTAATCCTGGTGGGAATATTTTGCTAACTACAATGTATTTTTCATGCTAAATTTTTTCCACTGGCATGCAGATCCGATCCTGCAAAGAGATGAGCCCTTTCTGTTCTCTCTGGAGATGCGTAGAGATGCAGAGGAACTGACAGTCTGCAAAAGGATCAAAGGAGCTTCCAAGTTCACACTCCTTGCCAACAAAATAAGGAAAATGAAACACCTGTTTGACAGATGTGCTAAGCAAATGTCAATGCTCACAAGAAAATTAAAGCTGGACAACAAGCTGGTTGTGATATATCTGTTCTTACCTCCAAAAATAATTAGAAACTAAATACATTATTTAATAACTATTTGATAAACACATAAATGTTATACATGTTGGACTAAGAAAAGAATCTGTAATTTTATAATTTATAAGGATACTCCATTCTTCAAATAGCACAAGTGGCTTCAGAAATGTGTTTTGTTATATATATCTTCTAACAGCTTTTTTCATAGACCTTCACTGGAGGGGAAACTTGTATTTCTTGTCCTCTAGCAACTCTCTGTCTGTTCTTCAAATAAGTACAATCAAACTATCAGATCAGACAGGTCAATTTAAAAGTGGTCTAACAAATTATGAGGCTACTAGAAGTGATATTAAAACAGAGTAGCATTTCTCTAATCAAATTTAAATGCTGTCAGTAGCTCTTCACAGGAAAAGGAAGAGTGATTCAGAGATTAGGATATTAATGTGAGATTCAGAGGCCCTAGTTTGTTTTATCAGTAATTTCTTCAATGGGCAAATCAATACAAAATTCATATGCTTGAAGTGACAGATAAGGGTCCGAAAGGGATTTTCAGGTATTTACTTATATCTTAAAGCATCCAAAGAGAACCAGTGCATGTGCATACATCACAGATATTTTTATGTTGTCACCTTCAAAAAATATTTTGTAGCAAAGCAAAAAAAGGACCCGATATAATTATTTTCCATTCTCTAAATATTTTATTTTACAATACTCGGGGGGAAAAAACGTCAGGATGAGCAGGCTAAACAAAATATCTTGTTTAAAAGTTGTCCAGACTTTATTATTTTTAGATTTATTTTAAAGTTTGACTCATCCTTGAAGAAAAATTCAGGTTTGTTGAGACATTTTTTGAGTATTTGAGGCAAAACAGGTGTTCCAGCTTCCCAAAATATGCCTATTGCTTTTGACTTCACTAGTGAAACAGCATTCCCTTGTTCCTACGGTTCTGCAGGGATGGTGAATCTAGGACTTTGATATTCAGACAGAAAAAAAATGAATTCCACATACATCCCTGGGTATCTCTGACAAAGACAGCAAAGTGCTGTCAAGGACTTCAGTGCCTTTCAAGCACTGCTGACTTTGGAAGCCTACTGGCAGCATCTGCAGGCTTCCTAAATTATGTATGAGCACTGCATGTACCACTGGCTTCCTACTTATAGCCGATGAGACCTTCAGAGATCAGTTCCGCTTAAATTCAACTACATATCATTGCTGAAAGATATCTGCATGACTTCTTCTTAAAGACCTTCAAAGGTGGAGATGCATTCTCCATATTTCAAAAACCTTAACATTTTTTCCTAATGTCTAACATGACTCTCCCTTGTTGCAGTCTAACACTATTTATTCCTGTCCAATTCACAAGGAGCAGAGGGAGCAGTTTTTTCTTCTACTCTTTATAATAACTTTTTACATCTCTGAAGGCTGTTGCTCTCTGTCTTCTTGGTCAAACACCTCCAGTGAACTCCTCTGATCTTCTCAGCATGGGTTCACTATCCCTCTTCTCTTCTGGTCCCTACTGTTACTGGAGCGCCCAGTGCACACAGTAGCCAAGCTCAATCCATACTCTTCCTGCATGGATTGGAAGATAACCTGTGCCACTATCTTTAAGCATCCTGGCATAGCCTTTTTCCATGATCCTATTGATGCATTCAGTGTGGGACATATTCTTACCTCCAAATCCTTTCCTGCAACACCACTCTCCACACAAACTTCCTTGGCCAATGTGTTTTGGTTTGGGGCAGCTGAATACTTCCACCTGAGTGGAAACAGCCTCTGGTCTTTTCTTAGCATCTTACATTCTTTTATAAACAAATAATCTTCAAACACATTCCTGTGTATTTGATAGGTCTCCAGGCCATTTCTGCTGTGCAGATGACTTTCACTTTGCCAGAGGGTCACACATATGACTGCAGTGAATTAACTAGGCACTGAGGAAAGTAGGAATGATTGTGTTAATTAGTCATATATTGCAATGCAGGTAGTTTGCACCTAAACTAGACAGAGACCTGTGTATATATTTTGAGCTGAAAAATGTTAGTAATATTAAATATTATGGTACAAATTTTCTATGTATGTCACCTTCTTTTCTTCATGTAGAGAAGTATCACCTTGGAATTTCAGTCCCTGAGTGCTTTTATAATGCATTTCTGAACACAAAGATTAAAACATGATATGCTATTATTAAGGACACAATAAATACAGCAGTGATTTATAGTCCGTTAGACTTTCACCAACCGAAAGAAAACAAGTATTTCAAAGAATAAGATAAAGTATAATCCTTCTTGAATGATAACAGTAATTCCAGAGGAAGTACTTAGTCATTACAAAGTTTCAGTGGTCATATAAATAAGTTTTCCTTAATTTAAGCATTTGCATCTTTTGGCTGCTTTACTACCAGACCAAACCACTTAACTTTCCTTTAACAGCAGCAGGGCATGTTCTTGTATTCACCTCACATGCTATGCTCAACAGGAGAGAGGGCAAAATCTTCCCAGATTCAAAGCTGTTGTTCAGCACGATCTATCAGGCTGTGTAAATCACTTGGGAGCTTTCCATCTATGATCAGCTGATATGAGGAGCCCAATGAGCCTCTGATTCATGCACTTGTATTTCAGAAAGATCTGCCTGCCCTCCCCATGCTGAGCTACAAATCTAGGCACCCCATTGATTTTAAGTTCAACTATCACACTGTGCGATTGGCAGGATTATGTCCTGCATGAAGGTACCTTGTGGTGATACCTAGGGGACCTAATCATGAATCAGAGTCTCATTATGGTGCCTGATACAGATATCATATGTTCACAGATCTTATAGGTAAGCTCAGACATACTGCTTTAAAAGGCTGACACAGCTCACAGGTACCTGCTGAGGCAGTAATGCATGACCCCTAATGTTTTACAAAATGAATAGGAAAGAAGGGTCGTGTTGCTATAGCAAACAGCCCTGGTTGATGAAGTGGTTCCTTTACATACACCAATATACACACTATTTTTTTAAAAAGTCAACTCAGATAATCCCTCATAAGGCAGACAATATTAGCCCATTAAAAGTCCCAACCAGTTAAAAAAAAAGGACTAAAAACAGAGCTGTGAAAATTAAGTCTGAATAATATTAATGCAGCAGGTTCTACTTATGCTTCTATTTTTTCAGTTCTGATCTAATTTACTCTTAAAACAAAGCTTATGGTGAGAAGGTAGCATCTTTTGTTACAGCAGCTAGTTTAGTTTGAAACAGCAGACAGAATTACAGGCTCTCAAGCTCCTCTTTGGGTCAGAAATAGGTACATCTAAACTTCAAAGAACAGTGCAAGCTGAGAAGGAAAGCTATGAATTCAACTGAATTCACTTAGTTGGTTAGAAAACAAAAACAAACAAACAGACAAAACTATTTGGTACCTATGACATAGAAGAGGGATTATTAGGAAGTGAGATAATATGGCAATATTTTCTATTGGAAAGAAATAGAGGAAAGAATATAGGAAGCAAACTAGAATGTGGCGATGAAAGGGAAGAATTATAACATGCCATAAATGCTTGTCTCTGTTGGGGCAGTGATTTTCTGTCATAACAAATAATATCTTTTGATTGTAATCTTTGGAAAGTGTTTTGTAGGTTCTCATGTGGATTGAGACTGAAAGTCCAATATGGAGAGACTTTGTGGTAGATGTTTTTCTACTAGTGACTGGGATCGTCTTCTTGCTCTCCCTGTGCAAGTTCGTTCTCATTCATGAAAAGAAAAGTGCTTTTACTTTGGACTGGAAGAAAGACTTGTTCACCTGAAAATGTCCGTATTTTGGCCAGCCTAATAATTGTCAACTTAATAATTGCCTAATAATTACCTTATCCTGTGTGTGCTGGGAGGTTGGGCTAGATGACCTCTGAGGTCCCTTCCAACCTTAAGCATTCTATGATTCTATGATAATTGATTTTACCTCTTTGTATAAACCTTGCTTCAACTTGGCACATCAAGCTTCAAAAGTTGATAAATATTTCTACTGTTTTTCAAAGGAGCTCCCTTCTCCTCTTTCTGGCCCTGCTTTCTGCTGGACCCCAATCCCTGTGCTATGTGTGCCCACTCAGTACAGGAGAAGGGCTCCCAGGCAGGGCTCTCCTCCCACCATACTGATCCAGACAGACCTGAAACTCTTGGCAACTGCTTCCTTCATGTCTCGTCCTCTGTTCACACTCAGGAGCGATGGTTTTTCCTACTACTTTCTCTATCTACGCCTCTCATTCATCTCTCCCCAAGGTCCTGCAACGACTACATAGGAAAATGTATTACCTGTTAAAAAACAATAACAATTTAATATAAACCCACTACACATTACTGCATGCAAGCCAAAGACACTGAATAACTGTATCAAGAGGAACAAAGGCTTGGATTTTTGACAACTGTATAAGGAATTGGAATTAACTGTGCAGTTACCATTCACGGGAGAATTATAGACTGAGGAAGGAAAGGAAAATGGAACATTTGACAGCAAAATAATTATTTAGACCCTGCTATTTGAAGTGCTTAGGTAAATGCCTAATAGCTCAATAAGAGACATGTGTAGGGTGGGAAGGGAAAGAAAGGAAGGGAAAACAGGTCTGCCAGTGGGAAGGTGGGAGTCATCAGGTTTCTGCAGGAGAGAGGAGGGTGATCTGGCATGTTTGGGAAACCCTGGAGTTTCATGTAGGTGCTCTGGTAGGGAGGGAGCAGTACAGATTTGTGTCCCCAGCCTGTGGGGACTGTTGTGTCCCCAGTCTGCACCCCTAAAATCAGCAGGCTGGGCTCAGTGTTCATCCTGGGCATTGGATTCACTGCTTGGAATACACAGTCACCAGCAATGACCCAGAGACCTGTGAACAGTACTGCAGACAAGGTGGACATGGAGTCAAAGTGGGAAAGGCAACTTTAGAATGAGTGAGGGCTCTGAGTTAACGTAGCATGACAGAGGGAAGTATCCGAGATACTTTGGGAGAGTTGGAAAAGTGTAAGCAAATCAAGGATATGGTGAAAGGAGAATAAAAATTGGAAAGCAGAGAAAAGCTGCACTGCAGAAAATAACACAGGCAGAAAATAACAAAATAGGTCTGCAGAAAAGAATGTGTTATAATAAACAAGAAGAAACTCCCTGGTAACAAGATAGTGGAAACAGGGTAGGAAAAAGAAAGGACAGCAGAGTCCAGAACAGAGTAGCATGCAGGAAAATACAGAATGTCATTGACACAGAGCTGAAATTTTCCTTTCAGATAGAAAAGGAACACACTGAATATTGCAAAAGATACAAATTATAGAGAAGGAAAAAGATACTACAGGAAATATAGCTAAGGAAACTGAATCTCAGAGACAAGCAAAGCAAGAATGGGGAGAGAGAAAAACAAAAATTATAGACATGGACAGTGGGACTTTGTACTAAGCACTAAGGGGGAAATTATAGACAAAGAATGCAATTCCAGCAAAAATAGCAGCTGCACAGCACAATATGGAGATAAAACAATGTCTGTAACAATAAAGAAGTCACTTATGAGGGGAAATTGTATCCACAAAACCAACAATAACAAAAAAGTAATTAACAATATGGGAACAACTCCAAACAAAAATATTTGGGTTAGAGTAAAGGTAATAATGGCAAAGAAATCAGTGACGAATCACAAGTACAGCTTTGTCAGTATTTCCTGCAGCATGTATGTAAGAAATACTAACAGCAGATGTCCTACCCTGCACCTCTAGGAAGGCACAGATTTCTTTTAAGCTTGTTATTATTATTATTACTGGCATTATAGGAGGTTTAATGACCTCATGACTCCATCTGTGCTGTGCACTGTACAATCATTCACAGCAAGTTTTTGGGTTAGTGTCCAGCAAAAGCAACTTAAACTGATCAGCGAGAGAAGTAATTTGTTAAATTTGCTGTTCAGTCATTTGAGACCTTCTTGGAGGAAATCTTGTGCCACCAAAAAGAAAAACATGACCTAGTGTAACCAACTATGGCAGGTTGGCATTAATTAATTCCTTGCCTGGCTCAGTGATGATAAGATTGTGTAAGTTATTTGTTTATAATTTGCTTCAACAAGCAGACACTCTCTGACGAACAAAGATCCTATGTAACCAATATGATTTCAGATCATTAAATGGCTGAAAGTTGGAAAAGTACCCAATATAGTATAAAACAGAAACTTTAATGAAAAAATTAGAGCAAGGATAGAGAAGGAAGGATTCTCAAAATTTTGAAGTGCTGTCAGAAAAAAAAAAAAAAAGTTTCCCTAGCAATGAGTAAGAAAGACAAAGGCAATGTAGAGGAGAGAAAATGAAAAAGAACCTTAACTTTTGGGTTGAGTCTTAGCACTCCTTTGGGCAGCATGGGAGAAGAACAGAAATAAAAACAACTATTTTAGTCTGAGAAACTCCATTTAAAATAAATAATATAAACGGATGAGCGGGATGGAGGGAGATGGTGATGGAAGAAGGATGAGATGATGAAGTAGCCAAGAAAAATATAAGCAATGTATTTTGCAATTTCATCTCCACTGTAAATTGGATCCATTACTACTAATGTATATTTTTTTAAGCCAACAGTACTTTTAATCTTATACCTTGAACAAAGCTGCCAGGATAACTCCTGAGATTAAGAAACAAAAAGGCTTTCAATGCCCCAAATGTAGCAAACCTGAACCTTCTCTCTCTCAAATGGCTAAGTTGCAGAGCATTTATTTGAGGAGAAGTGCTGTAGATCCCTCAAAACCAGTGGGAGCTGAAGGTCCTCAGCACATCAAAGGGCACACAGGTCTTTACAGAGCTGGTCCCACAGACTGTGGTCAATCAGTCCTGTGACTGACACCATTCATCTGACCTCTCAAGCCGTTCCTGAACTTGGGAAATTGTAGTACTTTGATAAAAATGAAGTGCAGAAGTCATGCCACAATTGTGCTGGGACTCGGAGGGCATGAAATTACAGGCTGCTGCTTTATCATTACATTTCACAATGTAGAAGGTCTTCCCTAATGGCTTTCTCCACATTGATAGCTCTGTCCACATAACGGACCGAAGAGAGTCTTGTACACCCCAACAAAAACTTTGCTAAATATAAAAGTCTGCTATTACTGTCAGAGTACCAGGTTTTGCTGTGGTCCCACTTTAGATTCAAGCTGCTTCTTTTCATCACCTCCATAAATGCCATGTGGTATCAAGATAAAAATCACTGTCTGTAGACTTATGGACATTGTCAGTACCCAGTCAGAAAATAAAAAGTTTTAGGAAGATGTTTTAGGTACATTAACAGTTACAAAAATTATATGAGCATGGAATATGTTTACTTCTATTCAAATGACTCATTTTGCTGGATCTCACACCTCCCAGGGGACACAGAAGCAACTGGGTGTTCAGAGGACCATTAGTGTCTGTAAGGAAAGGCAGGACAAATTCTGGAATAGGCAAAAGCAGAATCCTTTGGTTTTGCTCAGTTAGGTTTGCAACATCATTTAAATATCCCAAACACCTCTCCACCCCAAATAATAAGAGAGATGAATTGGTGTTTTGACCTACTTTTGTTAATAGACAGCACTGTTTACACAAGAACAATCTTACTAACAAAATAATTTATCCTTAGTACAGGCTAAGATCATGTTGTTCAATGAAAATACTGCAAGTTCAGAGACTAATTCAATTCTTATAAGAAAGGTGAAATGTGAAGGAGGATCTTTAAGTGAGTAGGGATCCAAGTTAAGCACATTTTAATGAAAGAGATGAAATAGCTGTATATTTCTGCTAGTGCACTAGCTTCTCACCTGATAGAAGACTGATGAATGTATCTGTTCATTTCTTTATTAGTTTTGCACTTGACATCTCTGACCCAGATTATTTTTATCAGCCTGTGGATTTATTTGATTAAATGGAGACATATATAGCCGAGCTGACTACCCTACGTTCCCTCTAAAGTCAAAGGAGATCTAGTCAATGGGGAGAGAGGTGGGGCAAATTTCTCTTTCTAAAGCAGGCATCTAAAATAGGTCGGATGACTTGCATGCTTAATGTGGATATTTCTTTCCATTGACAACTAAAAATCCTACAGAACTTCCCGAAAATCCTGATCAGAGAAAATTATTTCCATACTTATGTAACAAAACTTAGGACTCCAAAATCCCTTTTACCCATGTACCCTCTTTCTTTGGAGTCTCCCCAAGTCATTAACTCAAGTAATAAACACAGAAGATATGCTGCTGCAGTCCTTGACCCAGACATTCATAGGAAAGACATCTCTTTGAGGCATATGAGAACAACCCAAAACAGGTCCATGGCTCTTAGGTATTTGAGCATGCAGCTGCAGAAGTTGTATGTCTCAGTTCCATTTGTGGGTCAGAAAACTCTCTTTTCAAAAAAAAAGAGAGTTTTTTCTAGACAATCATGTCCTTGTTGTTGAGGAAAGAAACCACTCCACAAGGACTCTCGGCTTCCAGTCCCTTTTCACAGCGGCACAAAGCATCGACATACGGTAGTAAGTGTTAAAACCTGTGCTTGCCTAAAGTCATCTCTTTACAATTTGGGATAATCCACATGACTTCTACCCTTTACATCACCTTGCATATTCAAGATGCTTTCTTGAAGAGTGCTATGCATAGTTCTGTTTGTCTAGGACTTCAGGTCCTCTCTGAAGACGGAGAACCACTCACACACTTGACTTGCCCAGGGCTCACAGTGTGGACACAAAGCCTGTGCTTAGCTGAGCACTTTAGGGCATGCTGGGGTTAAGCACATGTGTATTCACATAGTTTGCACAAGTGCTGCCGCATTTGAGAGATTAATTTGCCCAAAGTTTAACTCCCATGGCTTGTTTTTGTACTAGACTTAGTTTCCATCTCTCTCCATGGAGGTTTCACTGCAGGGTTCTTGTAACTCAAGACCTTATTACTTTTTAATTTGAGTTAAGTTAGGGGGACCAGGGGAGCAGTATCCTTTTATTCCACTTTCACAGTGAGGAGGCGAAGTATCTAGCTGTGCATTGCATTAAGGCAGAAGTTGTGCTGGTCCTGGCAGACGCTCTTGGCCACCACACTGCACAACCCTTCCACATTGCAAAGAAAATACTCAAGTCCCCAGGCACAACCATGAGAAGAGCAGTTACAGCATCTGTGTTGTCTAACATGGGCTGTGGGAGGCCATCATCAGCATAGCTTTATTGTAGTCACTGCTGTTGCCCTTTACAGTCTTATTTTTATTTTTATTTGGTTCATTTTATACCTCAGTGCACAAAATGCTTTTGCTTTGCCTCCAAATTGCATGGAGCCAGCTATTCCTTTTTAGAGATTTGTGCATCTTCCCCTGTTAGCCCACTTTATGCTTCCAGATGCCAATTTTTGGCTTCTGAATGAGCCAGACAGGACGCTTGAAAGTCAACCACAAAGCTTAAAAATAATTGCACATTGATAAGCAATGCACACAGTATCGATATATTCCTTCTCCTGTATCTCTAGTTGATGTCCATAGATGAATGCTCCTTAGGTGACTGCTTGGACACTCATTCCTCTGGCTTGCTGAATGCCACTAGAGTCTGGACACAAATCCAGAGCAGATGTTGCTAGCGCAGACACTATTTTTGACCCAGTGATCTAATTGCCTGTGCCTTTCATCTAATGCCTGGTCCATAACTTATTTTTAAGCAGTTGCTGTGTGCTCTGAGGGCACTCTCTGAAACCATTTATTGCTTTTCACTTTAGGAATGGTGAGACCTTCAGGTGATCCAGAGTTATCCAAGGTGATGTGTGCTTTTCTTGCCCCATACTTAAACTACAACTCAGATCTCTCTTCCTCCCTCCAAAAAGAAACTCCCACCTTTCAATTTAATTATCTATAATTCTAAAAATGAGCAAGTGTTATCCAAGGTAGTTGTTAACATAACATTTTCCTCATGAGTCTTCAGAGGTTGAGGCAGTCCCAGTCAGCGAGCATTGCCACATAAGTAGGGTCAAAAACAATAAAATTAAAATTCACCTGTTTTACATAAGCTGATTTCCCCATTTTACACTAGCAGTACATTAGGGCCATGGTGCCACACAGGAAGAGGGAAGGAGAAATAGCTCATTTTGATCACAAATGTCAAAGACAAAGCTTTTAGCTAAGGTTGTGCAGGACATTGCAGTAGGATTTGCTTAGGAGGAGGTACTGCCGCTCTTTCTAAACTCTTCTCCATCTGCGGGTTTTCCTTATGCTTACAGTGTGCCAAGCTGAGCACGACAACCGGTTAACAAGGGAGACAGAACTGGAACTCATGCCCTGGGGAAGCTTCTTCTTTTTAGTGCTTGTAGCTTGAAATTGTTTATCTGAACATCTGCTTCATTAAGAGATATTGTGATGCTATTCACAACAGCAACAAAGAGCTACAGAAAACACTTTTCCATTTCTTTTTTTTTCCTCCCAGCATTGCAAATAGCTCCCTTCAAAACTCCTCCACTGCAGATGAATGCCAGAATACTTACTGCTTTCTTTGTGCTTCCTCGGGAACAATTGTAATATTGTGCTTTGAGGGAGCATCTTGGAAAGCAGATCAATGATTTCTGAGTGTTTCTGAAGTAACAAGCTAAGTAATTTGATTGTTGTTTCTGCTGTTGTGGGAGACCTTAAACTGGGTACCAGGGAAGATGTGTGAATAATTCGCAATTACCCAGATATTGTCAGCATGTTGCTCAGAACTGAGTTGAAAAGGCTGAATCACAGTCTTGGTTTTGGAGTTTTGTGCTTCATTGAAAAGCAGCTGCACTGGGGAGCCAGAATTTTGTGCTGTCCCCCAAGCAGATTTTGTACTGGTGCTGCTCCACTAGTATTTCTTCTTTACTCATGTTCTTTACTACGTTACAGGAACTAATGAGAATTCTTAGAAAATAACTACATTGCACATTCCCCTGCTAATGGGGGAGCCTGGCACTCTGTTCATTTTCTTATTATTCTTGAGAACTGCAAAATTTGCCTTTAATTTTCTAATCAAAGATAATCTCGTGATTTATCCTTAAAGGTGTTTGTCCAATAATTGCAATATTTTTAGGACTGTACCAAGGATGCTCTGCCCCTACTCTACTAGATTATTTACGTATATTTTAATATAACATCTGAAACAGTCAGAGTGAACTGTAACCAACGCTTCCCTCTCAAGAGATAAGAACTTGTAGTGTACAGGAAAAAGCTAAGATTGCCCCATAGATTGCTGAGCATCCTTGCAGGACCCTGCAGAAAGAAGCACATGCAGGCATTGCCCAACATGTAAATTTGCTGCCATTAGGCACACCTAGCACACTGAGATCCTGGATTCACAATTGCATCTTCAAAGTGGTACTGCAGTACAAATATTAATCTGAGAGGAAATGCCTGTGTCAAAGAAATTATTTACATATATTTGCTTACTTTTGACTGGCTGGTGTGCGATGAGCAGGTGTTACACCTTGCAGGCTGTTCTTTAGAAGCAAAGCAAGCCAAAGCTCCAGCCAGCACATACTGGCAATTGCTCCTCTAACATTTGGCACAAACACATTTAGCCACCCTGTGTTTTAATACAGCTTGTGTTCAGATCTGCCAGTCATCCACTGTCTCCTAGGCCAAGAATGAAATAAGGGATATGGATATGGCCCTGAAATGTCAAAGCAGTGAGCAGCAAGGGTAGTGAAGAGCTATAACTGACATTAATTGCAATTGGGAGATTATGTTACTACATAGTCATAGAGAAATGCATGGGTCAGTTTTCCATGATACACTGATGGAGAATGGATACTGAGGAGCAACATTTACTCCCTCATTCTTCTCTATCTCTCTTTGTTAGTAGGCAGAATTCTGCAATTAGGTAGAGGGTAGATTCAGCCAGCTGAATTCACCAATGTTTTTCCTAACACTGGAAGATAGATTCTCATGCTCTTTACACTGCAAAATTCTGCAGCCAGTGATGCTGTTGGATAGATTGCTACTGATAAAAATCCAGACTGAAAAAAGGCTGAGTCTCGGCAAGTCTATAAAAATATAATGGAAGTATTTACACCAAAAATCAATTTCCCAACAAGAGTCTTTGTGATCCAGAGATGAATCAGTGCAATCCAATAGCTTTTTATTTCACGATTAATAGAAGTAACAGTTTACATTAGAGTTTTCTAGTGTTTGCCTGAGTCCTTTTTTTCCCAGTCTCCACATTTCATAAGCTGTGTGGTATGCAATTTATATATAAAAAAAGCTATTTACTGGAACATATCTCTTGAGAAGAAAATTCTTTAATAGCAAACCAGTGTTGCTAGTTCTTCTGCCAACATATATGCTAGCAAAAAGAAGCTCTGACGTTTAAAAGTACTCATCAAAGAAGTAAACTAACTATTTGTATTTGATTCTTAAGTTATGGCTTTTATTATGTCTTCTAATTCTGCTCCTGAGCATCCTGAGCAGCTATAGAGGTGAGAGTGATGGGAAGGTGCTGAACAAGAACGAGTTCAGCTGTACTTTTGTCTCAACTTTAGCTGTATAAAAGCGGATGAGGAGGGAACCTGGAAGCAGCCACAGTGCTAGTCATATAAGTGACTTGTACACTCTTGTCACAAAAAGAGCACTGTCCTGATTATACTAGTGCAAGCAAATTCTCTCAGATAATTCTGGTCAACATGGAACTGATGACACAGTGGATTTTTTGTAGGTTAGGACAATTTTCTAGGCTGCTTCAAAGCCCAAATCTTCCAAATTATTTTGAGTTGGAGAGAAAAAAGAACTGTATATACTCTAGATGACAATCCTGTAATACTAAAAGGGTGAATTGAATGTCCCAGTAAGTCTTTTCTGTCTCTGTTCTCCAATTATGAGAGATATATGAGAGTTTTTAAAAACAATAATATTCATATACTAAATATCTTTCATCCAGGATAGAAGGACAAAAATGAAATGCATGTTAAAAAAACCAATAACTGTGTTCATAAATCAATTCATCTTGAATATTTTTTTCCTGCTCCCAGACATTTGGGTAAAACTAGCTCATGAGAAAAGGCTTTAAGAAATGCCTTGGGCAATGGAGAAACACAAAAAAGCACTTTGCTGCTTCACTGACACTTTTAACATAAAAGAAATTTAAACGTGATCATTTTTCAGCTCAGCAGTTTTTGACTTTGTAATGAACAAAAATGTGGTTATAGAAGAAGGAGGAGAAGAAGACAGAAACACTGCATAAGAATGTAATCCCATCAGAAGCCTTGTGTTCTGACTGAGTGACCAAGGACATTGGCAAGGTATCTGTTTGAAGCACATAGCTGGGTTTACCATTAATGTCAAGTTTTCTTCACAAAATGAAATAATTCTCAACAAATAAAGAAGAGCACCTAGTCATGCCAAAAAGCATTTCCTGCTGCTGTGAATGTTGTGTGTTAGATATCTGGAACTATTGTCTCACAAAAGCTCCAATCTCCATTTTTTAGAGCAACCTGAATGTTGAACCACACATGTGAAAAAGTATTATATTTTGCAAAGTGTTATTCTTTATTTATCTTAATGCTCCCAGAGATATTTGCTTTTTGGTCATTTTGCACTAGGTGCTTGATTAATATTGGATCACAGCAGTTGAAAGGAAGAAACAGAAAAATAATTTTTGAGTATGGTAGCACCATTCATTACTTTCCAAGCATATTGGAGCATTTGGGTGAGATTAAGGAGAAAATTGATATTATTTGCAATAAGAAGCTGCCACAGATCACAGATTTTGAATAGCAAAACTGCTTGAATTTTGCATTGTGTTTCTGAGAATCTCACCTCAGCCACTTTGAAGTGACTTAATGAGAGAGAAGCACGTGCACTAAGGAGGTACACAGTTACCTGAGGCAGCAGAGCACCAGTCTAGGTGTGATTTGGCTGTCTGAATGCCTCCTCCAAAGCAGTGGGGACCAAGTTTGCTGGATTTGGCCTCGAGGGAGCAGCAAAGTGATGCTGGGAGGATGCCTTGGTCTGAAGCAGTGCCCTTTGCTTTGCCCAAGTGCCATGGACAAGGACAAGTCTGGTCCTTCAAGGCTTTATCCTGTCTTCTGCCTAGATGTCCATGTCCCCTGGCAGGTGCATCCTAGTCCAAACCTGTCCTAGTCCAAACTAGGGAAAGTCTCAAACTAAACACTCAAACTAAAAAGAATTCCAGCTTAGTCATATTTCATTTCTTCTACTTAACAGTTGTGAGTATTATTTTTCTTGCAATGAGATAATTAGGCACATTTCATGTGTTCGACTTTTAAAGTTACCTTCATTTGGAGAAATACTAACTTAAAACTGCGGTGATTCAGGGTTGTTGAATAACAGATATAATATTAGTCCTCCTTTAGCTTTTTATGCAGCATATGCACTCATACACACTCACATTTCCCAACTGTTTTTTTCAAAACCTTGTCCTTATACCTGTCATTATTTCACTAGAGCAACTACAGAATGTTTTTGTCTTTTTACAAGACAGATGCAAAGTTATTCCCAGTCCCCAATAGGGAATGAAGAGATTTCAGAATTTCTCATTAAAAAAAAAAAAAACACAGTTTTCCTCCCTAGCAGCCCTAGCAGCTCTAGTTGGGTCTAGAGCTAGCAATATTATTCATTCACATGGACTCTACAGTACATCTGGTGCCAGAGGCACTTACTTGGGTGAGTGAGAAAAGCAGTCCAGTATCTTAGCTCTGCTCTCACAAAGGTCAACACCTGGCTTACTGGAGAGGAGAATTAAGCCAGCAGCAACTGCTTCGATAAATCCTGCCATGAGCATCATTCAGGTTATCATTTTCTACCATTCTGCTAGTGTAGAGAGAGTAGAAATTGGCTTCCTACTTCTCCGTTCCCCATAATTTGTTATTACCTTCTCCGGAGCTGCCTCACTGGTTCATAAACCACAAAGCACTAGTGGTGTCACTGAGGTTATTTTCATAGCTTCAGTTACATTACACCTTCTAAAACTCAGTGGTTTATACCCTGTTGTCCTCGAAGCTTTGCAAGGCAGCGAAATATTTCATGGAGCCAGAGAAAAGTAAAGAAAAACAGACTAGTCATATGTAGACTTAAATTTGCTCTACAGTCATCCTCACCTCTGGAGAACAGTTCCAGATCAAAAGAAGTCAAAATAAATGCATTTAGAGCTAAACGGGCTTCTATCAGAAGAAATAAAGCTTCCACCTGCATTCAGTTGACTAGATGATATGCACACTTAAACATCCCAATCCCTAGTAATCCCCTGAGGCTCCCTTCCAAGTCAGGCAACAGTCTGCAGGGGCGCACATCCTCCAGAACCAGATGTCTAGAACACTGACTCCAGGAAGCACTTGTCTATAAGTGCCTGCTTCTCTTATTGACTGCAAAGAAGGCCCAGGATGACCCTAGAGTTGTCTGAAGTTATGTGAGACCAAACCTATCACAAGTGACTGAGCATGGGATGGCTCAGAAGGCTACCCCTGCCTTCCACCTCCAGACCAGAGTTTGCCCACCCACACCCTGTGCTGAGTTAAAGATAGCAGCCTGGGAGGACTACTGCTCACTTCTTGCATGTCCAGTATTGCCATTATTCATTCATCATTCTTTCGTCTTTGCAACACCATCTGCTCCCAGCATAAATAAACAAGCTTGTCTTACTGGAGCACTGAGGGAATGACAAACACATGCGAAGCTGAACTATCACTCTGTCTACACGATTTCTGTTTCAGTATCAGTATTTTAAACAGCAACTTTGGCTCTGCTTATGGAAAATGTGTCTTTATCTTTGTTTTCTCAAAATAAATGTAATATTGTTCTTTCTAAGTTCACTTATTGTGCCAAAAATATACTGTGCATTCAGATATAATTACTGCCTGAGTACAAAATAAAAGTAGTGAAAAGCATTGAAAAATAAAAGTTTAATGTATACAGAAATGATTCTCTACATCTTCAGGGCTATTGCAAGGCTATGCTTAGGAGACTGATGGAGTGAAAGGAAAACCAGAGGAGAATTTCCAAGGCGTGCAGTTTCCACTGAAATTATGCTTAAAACCACACCCCTGCAAAGAGCCAGACACAAAAGGGATTGCTCAAGGCTGTTGTTCTGCACTCACTTGCATTTCATAGCCAAATCCATGATCCTGGGAAGAAGATATTACTTACTAATAGCTACTAATGATGGAGAGCCCAGCTACAGGACTTAACAGACCATGCAACGGGAGAATATTTTTCAGCTCTGTCCTGCAGCAGATGAGGGAGACAGCTGACAACACCAAAGACAAGAAAGACTGAGCTGATGTACTGAGTGATGAGTACATCAGTGATGATCAGTGTACAGAGTGATGAGTTCTGCTGGCTAATCATTTTTTCTCTTAGATCTTTCTCCTTGTTTTGGCAAAAGACCTCCCAGCTTCTGTCATTGACTGGGTGCCTGTTTATTAGTGACATGCCAAAACAACTTCTCAGGATCTTTGATCAACCTTTGAGGCATATGATGCCTTCAAAAGGCTTTGCTGTCCTTCCTTTTCTGTTCTGGGCAAACTTACATGTCCTCTGGGTTTGGGCCTGCACCAGTTACTGATCAATGAAGAGCTCAGTGCATGCTCACTTCTATGTAGAGACGACCAGGATGACATCAGGAGTTGACTTCTGCCAAAAGATCTGACAGCCAGGCCTGCAAATCTCCCGTGTTCCCATCCTCTTCTGCACAGCCAGCTAGCAAGTGGCCAGGGCTCTTGTGTTACAGTAAATGGATCCTGGGTAGTTGCCTAGAGGAATAGATGGGAGCAATTACCACACATCTGAATAAGTCAGAGCCTATTCTTTATTCTAGTTGAAGCTCAAATCAAGCAACCTCCTGCTCAAAGCACATAAAAGTGTTTAAAACAGTAGACAACAGTGATTTAGTAATTTAATCAGCAGGCATCTCTGGTGATTTTGGTCCTCACTGTAATGTGCACAGATACTAGAAGTGCCCATGTCTATCCTTTTCCTGATATGTGTACATCCCACACCCTCCATTTTAGTAGAAGATTAGAAAAAAAACCCTGGTGGGAGTTAAAATAGATGACCAAGCCTAAGCCCCATCACAAAGCTAATTTGAGCAGAGATGAAAGACTAATGACAGCCAGGTCTTGTACGGCTCAGGGATTTCTATCCCACACTCCAACTTGACTTTCTCCAAAGGAGCACAGGTTTTGTATCATCTTTCCCTTGATTCAAGAAGCTTTGTTGTGCCCCTACATTGGGCACTGGACCTTCAGATGCTGAAAAGCAGAGATATTATTGGAATGACTCCAGCTTGCAGGAGCAAAGTCTAAATTTGTAGCCCTCCTACCCCAAATGTCAGATTGCTTCTGCTCATTGCTTGTGCCAACACCGGGAAGAGAGCAGTCACAACTGCCTTAGGGCAAGTGGTCAATTCATCTTCTGTAGACAGATCTGAGCACTCTTCACACAAGGACCACCCTGGCTACAACAGCTGAATTTGGGCCATGTGAGCAGCCAGGAGGGTCTCTGCACGTGCGGCCTCTTACAGGAATGTGCAGCAGTGGAAGCAATGCAGACCATGAAGATGTTAGCAGGTGGTGCACTGCAGGACTGATGCCGCTTTAGGCAGAGTGGGAGGGGAGCTGGGGGGAACTGTCCTTAAGAAACTTGGGAAATTACTGAGGTTAGAACATGAGATATGGTCTGCCTATTTCCATCCATGTGCAACTTGTACAGTCTACGTCTTTTTTTTTTGTGCTTATAATATTAATGCAACTTCATCCTAAAATGCATTTTCTACTGCATCTTGTGTGTTAGAAGAGTTAACAGTTGTGAGTCAGAACAAGGTATGGAGCAGGTAGATCTGAAGCAGCTTGACTGGTCTGGATGGCAGATAAAAGAAAACAATGACTCTTTAGGAGCAGGAAAGTCTGTGTGTGACCCACATAGCTGAGAGACGAAAGACATAAACAGAACTCCAGAGACTTGTGGGAAATATGAACCAAAGGAAAATTTTCCATCTCCTGCAGTGCTCTTGTTTATGATTTCATCCAAGTAGAGTTTTGCTTATTTGCTTGCAGAAATGACAACCTTTTGCCTTCTCTTATCTTCTCCTCCCATACAGAATCAGGACATCATTGAAGTAAAATCTGCATTCAGCCTCTATCTGAGACCTGACCAGCACGTCTTCTGTCATGGCTCAGGGAGGCTCTGCAGTGCATCTCCACTCTACGTACTGGCCAGAAAATGCAGGAAGGCCCATCCAGCACCAGACATTGGAGCAAAAGACTGCTATGTGGCTTCAGCTGGGATTATTTATCAAATCTAAAGTAACAGTCGTGAGGGTTAAAACTGGCTACCTCTGAATATGTCTATGATTAAACTATATTATAGTAGCACTAGAATGCAATCATTGCAGAAGCATTCCAGGTACAAATCTTCCTTTTTAGAGGAAGAGATATGTTGTACAAGAGTCTGTATATTCTCTTGCACAACACGCCTTCATCCCTGTCTTCCTGTGGTGGGCAAGGCAGCCTCTGAAGAATAAGGGCAAGGACTACGCAGGAAACATGGCAGAATGCCTTAATTCACATTATTCAGTTGATCAGCAACATAACTAGAGCAGCTAGGTTGGTTTTCTCAGCAGCAGTCTGGCAGCTGGCAACTTCACTATCCTGTGCCAGAGAGAAGACCACATGCAACACCAATGCCTGTACCAGCATGAATCAAAAAAACATGAATCAAACATGAATGAAAAAAGCTTATAACAAACTGCAGCAGGTATGGACTTAGCACTTAGCTAAAGGCTGGGTAATTTTAGTATAGCATGATGTTTCTCTTCTGGCTCTAGACTGGCCAAAAAAACTCCTACTGACAGAAAAGACATTTGTTATCATTCCCACTACATGCTTATTCTCTGAACAGTCAGGTGTAACTAATGGAGATTGCCTTTCTCATTCTGTGAGCCTCCAGGCTTTCCTTGGATCATCCCCAGGAAAATTCTTTCATGGTGATTTTTTTTTTTTACATCTCGGTTGCTATTTATAAATCAGGACAACAAGTGGACTCTCCCTTTCTAAGTGCCCCCAAAGAGAATACATTTGACACTATGGAGAATAGAGAATAATAAAAGAGCCACAAGAGGAAAGATTCTATTTGCTTTTAAACAATGTTCACAATCCTGTCCTGAACTAAAATAGGAGATTGATGAATTTAAGAGAATAACTTCCAAAAGGGATAAGAAATGCAAGGCAGATATCTGTAATCCTATCCTTAAACTTTGGAGATTTAATTACAGAATCGTATGGACTTGTTGAGAAAGGGGATAATATGTTCAGGAGATAGCATGTGCGTGAAACATTAAACCTTTGAAATTTCTGGTGTCTGTAAATCTAATTTCACCTCTGTTATTTAAAAAAGTGGATATTAAGTGAAATACCAGATCCAAGGGAAAGGAGAAAGTTCCTTGATAGTACTAAAAGGAACTGAGAAACATCTTGAAAAGCTTTCTCACTGCAGTTATTGACAGTACACAAAAGGTAGCATACTAGGAATATTTAATGAAATGTAGCAGGTCTTTGCCACACCATACAGGTCTTTGCACACTTAATCCTCAACAGCAGTATCTGCCCTTTAATGTTAGCTTGTCTTGTGAATGGGAGAAAAAAGTCTGTGGTTAAGAGATTTTTACCAACTTAGAGCCACAGGGCTATATCATTACAGCCCGACTATTCAGACTAACAACCTACCTGTACCCTCTTACAGGCACCTATTAGAGAGTTCCTACCCTTCATATTCAAACTTTCATCTGCTTTTTTCTCTGTTATCTCTCTGTGGGAAGATAGCTTAAAAGCATTATTGCAACTTCCATTTATTTATGGAGTCTAATGCAAGAGGGAGAAAAACATGTTTCCACACACACTAAATTCAAGAGGCATTTGAGTAATTATGGAGGAAGATAGAAAGATGGAGACTTACAGGAATTCTGAAGAAAAAATCATGAGCAAATTCATGCTGTTTCCTGATATGAGGCATGTTATGGAAAAAAAAACCATTATCAATAATTTTGTTTTTTTTCCATTATAAAAGCTGTTTCTGGAGGATACTGTGGGATAAAAGTTTTGTGCCCGGTGAGCACCATGATTTTGAATGCTAAAAGGGATTTTGAAACTAAAAGGGAGGCATAGGAAAAAATAATTAAATGCGTCTGAATTCCAGAGAAACAGAGAATGCAAGGAACCTGCGTTGCACTTTGTATATGGCTTTGTAGTGGGTATAAATTGCCATACAAAAATATGGTAAAAGATTCATCTTGGAAATTTAAATACTTGAAACTATTGAAATATCTGAATAGACTCTGGCTGAGATAATTCCCCAGCTCTATTGTCTGAAAGAGAAGAAACACTTTACCTGATTCTTTTTCTACAAATGCATTTTGAGGCAAAGCTGAATATGGACATTTTCAATACAAAGGGTTATAAAGAAGAAACTGAAAAAGAAAAAAGAAAGGTTTTTAAATGGCTGCAGTCTGCATAAACAAGTCCATAAACATCTTTTGTTAGATGCCTCCATTAGTGGTAGTTGAGGTGGCCGTTATTACAAGCAGGACAAGTAGCTTCTGGATCTGTGCGAGGTCAAATACAAGCATGAAATAGTTCAGGTGCCATTAACACTACACAAGTCACAGCGTGACATGCCGTTGCCTGTGGTGCTTGAGGAGATGTTGGGTCAAGGCTGGGCATGACATCTGTCCAGTCTCTTACTATCCAGTAGATATCTTCAAGGAAATAATTTGATAGGAGTTTGCACAAGAGTCCATTTTCTGTTGAGCATTACTGAACAAAGATAAGAGTCTGAACAGTGCACTTAGAAGATTATACTATCTGTGTATATCAAAATAATGCTCAACAATTGACACTGCGGTTTGGGATACTGCCATGGTAGGGCTGAAAATAATATGTCCATCCATGCTCTTAGTGAACAACTAGTTCCATGTGGGTTTCCCTTTCTGGAACTTTAACCCCTGCCTATCTCTAATGGATTCATTTCTCTATTTTTTCAATATATTTTTACTCAATAATTTATTCAGATCATATTCAGTCAAATGCATCATGATTACTATTTATCTCCTGAGCTTAAAGTTGCGGATAATAATAATATTTCCAAGTTTTTGTCATTAATCATAAAACTATTAACTTTTTTTTTTAATCAGAGAAAGGCAAGAGCTCCATGTGATCATATTATTCCAAATACTACCATTTTAAGGAAAATGCTGAGGTTAGGAGATCTTTGAAAATGTTAGAATAAACACTTCTTACTCTTGGTAAAGTCTAAATGTAACAACAAACTGTATAGATGGTCTTCTTATATGGCTTTCTAGTTACCAATCACCTTCAGTAAATTTATTTTTACCTGAGGATGCATGATTGCTTTATAGAGAAATTGCTTACTGAAATGCAAAAAAACAAACAAACAAACAAACAAAAAAGTGTATTTTACACAACAAAAAGAAGAACCTGAGTGTCAGCATAGGAACTTCAGGAAAATTTTCTTAACATTGAGGGTGACAGAGCGCTG
Source organism: Nothoprocta perdicaria (assembly GCF_003342845.1). Taxonomy (NCBI): domain Eukaryota; kingdom Metazoa; phylum Chordata; class Aves; order Tinamiformes; family Tinamidae; genus Nothoprocta; species Nothoprocta perdicaria. The sequence continues at coordinate 177,748 of NW_020456088.1, forward strand.
GAACAGGTTGCCAAGAGAGGTTATGGAATCTCCTTCTCTGGAAAGCTTCCAAACCTGCTTCGATGCCACCCTGTGCCACATGCTCTCGGTGACCCTCCCTTAAGGAAGATATAACTTTGTAGTATTTTTGCCATGAATGTGTTTGAAATTGGCCATACATTGTACAAGCCATACAGTACAGCTAGAAACTGTGAATGCATGCCTATGAGCTTCTTTGAAGAAGTCATTGTTTACTATGGAAGGACTCACAGTTTAATTTAGAGATAATTTTGACTTAAAACAAATAACTTACAGTCACTTCTTGGAACTACTGTGTGTTTATCCCTGCGTTTTCAGAATAAAGAGGAAATTCTTTCTTCCTTAGTTAATGCAGATAGTGCTCTAAGTGTGGTATATGAGAATTAACTATCTCATTGTGGTTGGCTAACTCAATATGTATTGATTTGTGGTCCTATAACCTAAAAAAAAAAAGACAAACTATATTAAAGTTTGAAATAATGTTAAATAATGACCAGCTTTTCCAAATTAGATATTAGAAAACATGTCCCGGTAGCACTCTTGCGGTAAAATAGTTAGAAGGCATTGGCTTCTGGAAATTATAACTAATTGATAATGATATTCTTTTGTCTAGTTTGATCTAGTTTGAAAGGCTGGCTCGCTGGTGTATAAGTAATCACAGTGATAATAATTCTGTCCAGTGCAGGCAAAGCTCACTGGTGTTTACATATATCTTTAGTGCTGATGTGTCCTCTTTCTTCCATTATGTTAGAACTAACAGCATATTAGTTATATGGCACATCATAACAAGCGTTTCAGCTGTGCTCCCCAACAGGGACAAGGGAACAAGATTCTTTGAGCAAAGACAGGCATCAGTGAGGCGGCCAAATTTGGGTTCCTTTCATCACTGGTGGGAATATACTTGGTATAAACAGCATGGTTCACACAGAACCACAGAATGGTTGAGGTTGGAAGGGATCTCTAGAGATCATCTAGTCCAACCTTCCTGCTCAAGCAGGCACACCTACAGCATGTGGCGCAGGGTCACATCCAGGCAGGTTTCGAAGATCTCCAGAGAAGGAGCCTCCATAATACATTATTCCTTCCACCCTATAATAGGTCACTTGTACTTACTCTTACATATGTAACATGTAAAAGATGATATATTTCAGCAGTAGATGAAAAAGTCTTCTCAAGGTCAATGAGATGAATTTAAGTATTTGTCTCATCCTCTATTCTGAATCAAAAAAAAAAAAAGTCTGGGATCACCACTCTTCATGCAGATCTGGTCTTTTTTGCATGATGAACAGTTGGGTGTTGGAATATATATCTGTTCTTCAAGCCTATGAATAGTTGCACTTTCGAGGGTTGTAGATAACTACAAGTAATAATTTGAGAACTCTTCATTATCAATGCGTAAATTGGCATGCTTTATCTTCGGAGCAGCCATGCCTTCATCAGTAAAGGCCTCACAAAGGTTATTATGCTGCAAAAGTGCTTGTCTCTCCTTGAGCCTAAGAGCATAAGAAGAAAAGATCTGTGAGTTCTAGGAAGAGAAATCCAGATGAAAAGATGAGGAGCTGGAGGAGCATAGGCGTGGAGAGAAGATATGAGTCTCTCCTTCAGCTCCTTTCTACCTCTAAATTCTACGCTCAGGTGATTGTAGGAGGAGATCCTCCAGTTTGGAGAGAAATCAAACATCGTGGATCATTTATCATCCACATAGTGTCCTAATTGCAACTATGTTAACCAAATCGTGCTGGTCTAGTATTTTAAGGTTTTTACAAGGAGGTAAGAGAGGTACTTACCAACGTTTTCTAAATAATCTGACACTCATGGAAAGGAAAGGAAAGGAAAGGAAAGGAAAGGAAAGGAAAGGAAAGGAAAGGAAAGGAAAGGAAAGGAAAGGAAAGGAAAGGAAAGGAAAGGAAAGNGAAAGGAAAGGAAAGGAAAGGAAAGGAAAGGAAAGGAAAGGAAAGGAAAGGAAAGGAAAGGAAAGGAAAGGAAAGGAAAGGAAAGGAAAGGAAAGAAGTTATCAATGTGCTTTGCAAGAAATACTCAGCACCAACTTTCAAAAATGCGTTTTTCATCCCTTTGCCTTTGAAAATATGTAATATTTCCAAATGAGAAATGTAGAGATTAGTTGAAAATTATTTTGTCTGACAGTTGCACCCAACTAAAAGAGAAATAGAGCTTGTCCTAAACATCTTTGAATGTGAGGTAGTAGCAAACAGATTGGCTTTCATACACCACTTCCCTGTAAAAAGGAGCTCAAACTTCTGAGCTTCTCTACTCCTGCCATTCTGCTAGGCAATAGAGGTACCACCACTCTGACAGGACTATGTGTTTCTCTGATCATTTCATATGTCAGCTCCCACACTCCCAATGTAGACCTAATGTGTGGGGGACTGTTCTTTACTATAAAATGCCTGAAAATGACTGAGTCCTATGCTATAGAAGAAAAAAAAATCTTTACCTACTATCCCATCATCAAAGTAGCCTTCTTAAGCCTCTCTATTCGTAAAACATAATAATCAGGGATATAATGATGAATGTCACTGGACATCCTCCCTGCCACTTACTTCATACCATAACTATTCTTTATTGTTGTTCATTCCCAGCAGCCAAAATATGAGAGAAAAAAACCCGCAATCCTGAGATGGATGACCAGGAGAAGTCCTGAAGCATAGGGTTAATAAAGCATAAATATAAATGCTCATCTGACTTAAGAACCTTGTACAATAAGACATATATTTGAAATTTCTTAGTAACTTAAGTTCAGATCCTAAGAATTTGTTGAGATGATTAAATATCTTTTAGGTAAAAGAGCTGGAATCACTGGAAAGCAGGAGCCTAAGTGTCTAAAGGTCTGATGCTTAGATGCTTGGCAAATTCTGCCTGCAAGTTCCAGGAAAAATTATTTGGCATGTACTTTTACTAGAATTATTGTCAATGGGCTGTAAGAACATACTCTACATTATGCACATATTTAAGTGATGTTTTAAACAGTGAAGCATTTAAGGACTTGTATAAATGGGCTTGTATCATATCTTCATCTCACGAAATTCTGCTTTTCAGCAGAACAATATTTGCTACTTTTCTCTTTTGCAAACTAATCTCTGCATATATTTCATATAATAGTACTATTAAAAACACCAGGAAAATGCTCAAACAAACTTGCAGTACACAAGCTCAAAAGTGATATTATGTAGATCAGTACTTGGCAGGATTATGTGGAGACCAGCTCACGGGTTTTACAGTGCTGAGCAGTAATATTGAATCCAATAATGCCATGCATACCTTGGAGGGACTTAAGCCATGTAGAATTTGTTCTGGAATGCCATCCAGGTCTTCCACATCACTCCTTCTTTGACTTTGCTATATCCCACTTTGAACCCACTGAGAGTTCTGTGTGGGCAAAGAACAAAGCAAGCAATCAAATCAGTTATATATTACCTGCTGGCACTCTTTAAAGATGACCTATGTTTCTCTTTCCAGACACTTTCTAATTACTTTTCAGCTGCTTGAAGGGGAACCTACATTCTGCTTGTTCACACCTTGTTTCTAGGTGAACGCTTTTACTTTTCAGAGTGATATTTATCACTTTGTAATTATCTTGAAAAAAAATCACTTTCAAGCACTTGTAGTTATTAATTCTTTCATCTTCTTCCACATTTGTTTCACCTGCAGTGCAATGCTACCTGGGTTGTATTTGTTATTGTGTTATTGTCTGCCTCAAGTATATTTTGCACTGCTGCACGAATTATTTTTGACAACTGAACAAAGGCAAGATGCTAATCCAAGCAGGCAATCTGCAGAAAGCACTATTAAACAAGAGCAGGAATGTCGGTGTCTCTATCCTATCCAAAGTGGTGTGGTGAATACTGGTAATCATCTGTCTGTGGATATCATGACACTGATGAAGCCAGATGCACGGCAAGACATGAACTGTAGGCTGCTTTGTTTGCTTATCAACCAGCTGGAACCCATTATATTATTTCTGCTTCAGGCTCTGGACAAGAAAGACGAAGTAAGTCAAAATGCAGCAGACCTTTCTGCAAAAAAATGAACAGAGGATAATTCTGCTAGTTAGCGATTGTGCACCAGTGCACTCTCCTGACTGCAGAGTGAAAAGCTGGCAAGGAATATGACACTTGGGCATGACACTGCAGTGACCTAGCTGGCATGCTCCTGCTTGTGGCCTGAGGTTAATAGCGGCTTGCTTGGGCAATTTCTGCCCTTTACTCCGTTTCACAAAGTAATTCTGGTCGAGAGAATCTGTGTGTTTCTGTGTTTCTGTCTGTGTGTGTCCTGTCTCATCAGCACTTCAGTATTCAAAGTGGTCTTGAAGATACTTCTTTGTGCTTCCTTACCAGTGAAGAGACAGGTACCCAGAGGATCACAGAATGGTTGAGGTTGAAAGGAACCTCAAGAAATCATCTAGTCTAACCTTTTGGGATCAAAGCAGGCTAATGATAGAAGGTTGCTCTAGCTGGGTTTTGAGTATCTTCAGTGTTGGAGACCTGAGAAAATGCAAGGGAAATCTATTGCAGAGTTTGATCATCCTCCTTGTAGTAAAAATGTTTTTTTGTTTTTTTTTTCTTAAGTCAAATTGGAATTTATGGCAACAATGAAAGTCAGGCTTCAGGCTCCATTGTTGTTCTTCATTGTTCTATTCCAACAAGTGTATATACACATGGATAAGATTCCTCCTGAGCCTTCTCAAAGCTAAGTAAACTGAGCAATCTTAGCCTTTCCTCATATAAGAGATGCTCCAATTCCCTAGCTGCTTTGTGGCCCTTTACTGGACTTACTCTAGTTGGTTCATGTCTTTCTGTATTGGGTACTCCTGCATTGGATCCAGCACTTCAGATGTATGTAACCTCCCCCACCTGCTGGCAATGATCCTCCCAGAGCAGCCCAGGATGTCATTTGTCGCCTTTGCCACAAGTGCACATTGCCAGCTCATGGTCAACTTGTCAACCAGTACCACAGGGTCTTCTCTACTGAGCTGCTCTTCAGCAAGTCAGCCCCCAGCCTGCACTGATGCAGGAGGTTATTCCTCCCCAGGTGCAAAATTTGGCATCTCCCTTTGTTGAACTTCTTCAAGTTTCTCTGCTCATTTCTCCACCCTGCTAAGGCCCCTCTTAATGGCAACACAACCGTCTTGTCAGTCAACCACTCCTAGAAGTTCTACATTGTCTGCAAACTTGTTGAGGGTGCACTCTGTGCACTCATCATCTGGGACAGTAACAAAGATGTTAAACAGTACTGAAGCCAGTATGAATCCCTGGGACATACCTCTGGTGACTAGTCTCCAGATGAACTTTGCACCACTGATTACAACCTTCTGAAACTGGCAATTCAGCTAGTTTTCAGTTTACCTCACTTATCTAGTCCATCCTTCATAAATGTGTAGATGTTATCAGAAAGAGCATTGAAAGGTCATGCTAAAATCAAGAGAACCAACTGTATTCCATTCACTACCATCCCAATCTGATGGCTTCTTCCATGTTAAGCTATATAGGGTGAATTGCCCCCTGGAGTTAATTATTTTCTTTTTTTTTTTTTTTTTTTTTTTTTTGTTTTTACTGTAAAAGGTACTTTTAAATGATCTGCTGAACTTGAAGGTGGTTAAATTAGATAAAGTGAGTCCTCCTCTCAAAATTTTTATTCTGATTTTTATTTTCAGAGAGGAGTGATCATTGGTTTGGTGTGCTCTCATTTTTTTGTGAAGGGAAAGGCACACAAATTTATTTCCCTTCTAATAAAATGTGAAGAAAACATTCTTTGAAGAGAAATGCTTACATATTTTGGATACTGTTTACATTCCATTCATACTTGATCCTCAGTAACAGACCTACCTATGGCTTATGCTTTAGCCTCAGGTCTCTGATGTATCTCTCAATTGGCTTCATTTCCAGAACTGTAATCTTAAAACCTCACTTGCTCACAGGGCTTGTAATACTATTCAGAAACCTCCATCATTCCAGAAAAGTTATCCTTTCTACTTCAGTGAACACATGTCTTTTAAGGTTGCTTAACTTTCAGCTGTTAAAACTGAAGTAGTCACTTACCAAGTGCACTTATGGACATCACAGAGCTAATAAAAAGGTTATGTATCTTCATTTATTTATCTTATGGTTCTGAAAGATGGCCTGAGTCCTCAGGCTCACTCAATACAAGGCCTGGCATGGAAATTGGCAAGAGTGAGGGCTTCAGCCATACTAAAAAAATGGGAGTTTTGTCAAGAAGCCTGGAGATAACAGAGCAAGAAGAGCCTGATCCTCCTCACGAAAAGAGGCATACTCACTCTATCACATCTATCACACCTGTATCTACTGACCTACTGCCCAAAGACAGCTAATGCCCGGAGATAAAGAAGTTTAAACTCTCAGTGTGGACTTCTATACACAGTTCAGGTAGTTTTTGATGGGTGATTGTATTTTCCCATTCATAATGTTAACAAATAGTTACAATGCTCAGACAACCATATGATATGAAGGCAACATGTGATATTCTCAAAGCAGAAACTATTGCATAAGCTAGATGTTTATTTAAGTTATTTAAGTTATTTAAGTTTTTTTCTTTTTCCTTTTTCTTTTTTTTTTTTTTTTAATGACATGCAGAGTAGTGCAATGTTTCTCCCCTTTCCAGCTGTCATTAAAGAACATCTTATTTACTGGTGAAATCCAGCTGACTCTTTTTCTAATAGATCACCACTTTGTCCCTAGGAACATAATAATATATATTTTTTTTTTAATTGTTTCATGCTCTGAGAGAAGTCAAGATGGCTCCTGAAGTCACCAAGCCATTATGACTAAACTAGAGAGCCACTAGAGAGCTATAAAGTAATTAAATAATTAAATTTATCCAGAACAGAAATTAGAACAGAAGTCCTGTTCTAATTTACTCCTTGTGTAAGCTGGCTGAAGTTTTGGACCTGTGAAAGATGTAAACTATGTCAGAACTCTTCAAATCATTTTCATGTGATTTTTAGAAGTCTTAAATCAAGGCTGTGCCTGCTGAGATGGGGATAGTTGATGTATGTTCTGGTAGAGCAGCAGTTCATTAGCTCCGATAGAAATACCATTTGTGTTCTTCCTCTTAAGGAGACATTTGGAAGGATCTAAACATAAATCATAGCCCAACAAGAAATAGAATCTCCAGTCTTTTGGATATTCTGATCTTTCATATATAGTCTTAATTCAAATCAGAACACAAAATAAAAAGACTTTTCATACAGAGTAATCTAAACATTTGGGTTTGATTCTACAGAAGCATTTCATTTCAATATTGCCAAAATGTTTTTGCAATGTTGAAGAAGTAATGTAATAATATCTCATTATATGCGATGCCTTTGTAACATAGTTAAAAATGCATATATTGGCAAAATGAGATACAGAAATCTAGGCAAAATGAATGTGGACAACACAGTGAGAACAAATCATTTTTTCTTATCAAAACAAAATGAGAAAAACATCATTTTGATATTTGCCTGTCAGATTTTGTGAATACTGACATATTCTTCAAGCATTTCTATTTAAATAAATATGTATTTTTAACAGGAACCTGATGGTTCCAATTTTTTTATAAGCCACGCTAATGACTCTCTCTTATTTTGTGCATCAGACATAATGAAGTCACACTTTGATTTAATTGTGCCCCAACTGCAAGAGATGAGACAAGGAGTATGAATTAAACCCAATATAATTTTCATGGGAAAAGATCAGGTAACATGTGAGGAGCTCGAGAGCAATATGTTCTCTGGGACTCTTTTGCTGAGAAAAGAGATTACTGGGTGCTGGAAAAGAAAAAAAACCAACAACAAAAAAAAACCCTGCAGTTCCTACCTGGCTGTAGTTGAAGCATTTCAAGAACTGGATAATTACCTAAAGTAGCCAGCTGATGCATTTTTCTAGTTTCCCATCGGTATGAAGAGTAAGCACGTATTCTTTGCCAGGCAGAACAGTAATCAATATGTAATGGAGAAGTAATTTGTCTGATGACATCAACTGGATGCCAGTACTTCAGCACCTCTATTAATAAATGTCACGTATGCGTGCCAGGAGACTTGAGATGACATTGAGTTTGGAAGTCCTAGTATCGACTATGTTTTATTTCCAAAATAATGTCTCAGTCAATCTATATTGCCAGTTTCTTCAGGAGATTCTGGATCAGATTTTCCTCTCACTTCCATTAACTGTAGTTCAGAGTAATTCCATTGACTTACTTCAGCTTGAAATTAATTCTACGTAAGGTAAGAATTCAGCTCATTGCATAAGTATGCAAGCAGAATGTATTGCAAATTTTTAGTAGGGCCCTCAGGTTGAATGAATCACAGAATTACAGAATCAAAGAATGGTTGAGGTTGGAAGGGACCTCTAGAGATCATCCAGTCCAAACCCCTGCTCCAGCAGGGACACCCAGAGCACGGGGCACAGGGTGGCATCCAGGTGGGTTTGGAGACCTCCAGAGAAGGAGACTCCACAACCTCCCTGGGCAGCCTGTTCCAGGGCTCTGTCACCCTCACAGTAAAGATGTTCTTCCTCACATGCAGATGGAACTTCCTCTGTTTCAACGTGTACCCATTACTTCTTGTCCTTTCACTGACTACCACTGAGAAGAGTTTGGCCCCAAGCTTTCACTTTTCACACAAACTTTTCACTTTTTTCAAGTGGTTGATTCACTTTTTAAAGACAATATAGGGTCTAGTCTTCAGACTCGTTTCTATTTTCCTCATGTTCATCTTCAGAGAGTAAAGAATTCACGGGGTTCTGGAAAGGGGAGCTTTAGCACATGAGACTGACGGTCTTAAAGGCAGAGGACACGCTGCCTCACCTGTGATCTTCTGTTACCATCTCCCTCCTCTTTCCTCCGTTCCTCACCTGAAGTCTTGGAAAAATTGCAGAGGTGACTTAGCCAAAGTGATTCCAGGTTTCAGGAATATCTATGCAATGCTTCAGCCTCCAAAAGCTCTTCAAAGATGTCTATATACAGATGTAAGTCCCTTATAAAGGACTAAACCTCTTCCCACGGCTACAACAGGTGAAAGATCAAACTGCACATTCATGATACAGAGATGTGGGTGGGTGTGACAGCATAGCACCCATTAACACACTGCTACACTCCAAAAATCTGAAGCAAGGAAAAGTATGGTAAGCAGATATAACACAACATACTCCCAGCTTACTCCCAGAGTCTCAAAGGAGCTCTCTTTCTATTCATTTACACTTAAAACAGTTAATTAATACAAATTAAAAGAAACAAGTGTTAAAACTATCTTTAAGAAGAATGGTCTAATGGTCTAATACAACCACCATAGTGCCAGATTCCCACAAATATTTACGCTAGTAGATCTGTGTTCAACAGAAGCTGCATATAAGAAGTCAAACATACTTTTAATGTATGTGTGAAAATATTCCATTGTTTCTTTGAGACGCTACTCATGTTTTTGCATCATTCTTTATAGGCCAGGCACCACATGTTAAAAACAGAAAATATGCCTCTCAGACAATATGCAACATGTAAAGTAACCTCAGTGTAAAATCGGTAAGCAGCTAAGCTTTCAATCTAGTAAAGCTTTACTGCAGTCAGTAAAAGTCGCAATCACTGGACAGTTCTGAAAATCACACTTTTTATTTCGAGGTTATCTCTGGAGAGCTGAATCTCTTGGCTGAAATTTTATAGTCAAAGACCTTTGAGAAATGGGAAGAGACTGCAAATTCCGGAGTCTCCCTAGTTTCCCAGCCCAAGACTCCAAGTGACACTGATACATTCTTTTTTTCCTATAACTGGTAATTTAAATGAAGAATTGAAATTTTGTGGGAGTGAAATGCAGTTTCATATGAGTAAATTCTGTTGCAAATTCCCAACTAATTTCCTGAGTGATTTCATTTGTTTGTTTATGCTGAAAAATGGGAGAACTTTCAAAATACTGAAGTTTTGTTTCTTTGTTTCTCAATCTATTCCTATTTTTGAAATAGTATTTTGTTTACACAGCTTTCAAAATGAAGCTTTTGAGTTTTCATTTTTAAGTTACAAGTCTTCCATTCAAAAAGTGATCTAAGTTTAAAGAGCAGAAGAAAAGCAGAAGGCACACCTAAAGGGAACAAAACATTTCAAAACAATTGTCATCATTGCTTTAGAAATAGATTCCTGCAAAAACAGACCATGTTATAATGAGAATGGGAGCTGGAGAAACAGATCAGCTGTGCTGTGCAGCCTTCAGATGTGTCTCTGAGATCATGCCTGGGACCATGGAGAAGTGAGCACAAACCTAAAGCTTGTCCATCTTATACTCACACCTCTCCACTTTCTACTCCACAATTCCTGCCTCTGTGTCTTACTGTACAGTTCTCTACTGATTTGTTGAACCATTTTCCTGGACAGAAATAGAGATGCTCTGCTGTGAAATTCAAGTGCTCTAAAACTTCTTCCTACTCTTGGTGGGGTTATATAGTTTTGAATACCTTGGTATTTTGCAACCAAATGTTATACTGTGAAAATACTTCTCTCTTTTACTCCAAAATCCACAAAGAAAAGATTATCTGAGTTATGGCTGGTATTTCATTGAAGATCGTTGCCTTTACTTGTAAAGATCTGGCTGGTTGTGGGTGGAATGGAGTGTCATTGCTTGCTGTCTATCTTTGTGAAGCCAGATTACTAAAGTAAAAAGAAACCTGATATCCAACCTGACCAGGTTATACCAAAACAAACCAAACATTCCTTTTTCAACAGGAAGTCCTAATGGAAGTTGTGCTTTTATAGGAGAAATTTGGAAGGCAGAGGTTTTCAACGTGAAGATGCAAGAGCTACAAAGCCTTAGATAAGGGTTGATTCTGTTCTAAGACGATGAGTACAGCTTTTTAAAGTGTCTAAGATAGGTAAAACTATTTCATTCCTGCAAATGCAAAAAGCGTCTCTCAAAATTCCTCTCTGTTTCTCTTTCTTTGCCCTAAAATTTTACAAATTGTTCAGATATCTTGTTGAAGTCAAAATGAATCAAAATCTGACTTTACCTGTTTCTAAGAACTTTGCCAGGATCACCGAAGCCAACTCAGCTGTAGGTCCTTAAGGTTGCAAATATATTTAATACTTGTGTAATTTTCTGTATACCATTGCTATAGGATCTTGTGTGGCTCACTATATGCTAACCTAGGGGAAATTGTGTCTTGCTATTAAAAAACAAACAACCAAACAAACAAAACATCAAGAAAATTAATTCTGTATTAACCATAAACTCACAAAGAAGTGAGTTCATACTTGGTTGTTATAAAACATTTCTACTCAAAGGAGAGGAAATGCATTTGTTTCTTTGTTAAATATGTTTATATATGACCTAAGAGCTAGAAAGATGATGCATTTGTGACAAATACTGATCCCATTCAGAAAAAGAATATCCTGGCACACCAAGACTTTACAAATAGTTGCCTTGCTGTTCATTGGAGCTCAGATAGAGAGACATGCAATGAGTTTCCAAGAAAATGCCAAAATGGATTGAACAGTTTGCAAATTATTTGGAAGCAATGAGCATGACTTTTTTTTCATTGTCTTGAAAGGATACAGATTATAACCTACTGGCAGTGAAATATGATAGTTCTGAAAACAAAGCAGCCAAAAGGTTAGAAAAATATCTTCTTATGGCAAAACTCCATGGAGTATTTTGTTTTCAAAATTACTTGACATCGATATATTACTTCCCAACACCCCAAAGCCATTTTTGGAAAGCTCCTCTTATGTTATCATCACATCATGCCTAAAAGGAAAAAAGTATCACTAAAAATTTAAGGGCTTTGAAAAAGACAGTTTATTACAGTCTTTGATGAACTAAGGACATCTAAGTAATTCATGCGTTTAATTGTGAAATTAGGAGAAGAGGAAGAAAAGTCTAGTAATTTAGAGTGATTTGTCTCTTAACTCACTTTGAAAACAAATTCTGCAATGGCAGGTCCTACAAGAGCAGAAATGATAAATGAGAAACTGAAGACATTTTGTTTTTGTTTAGCTTTATAGATTAGGATGCTTGAAATGTGAGAGGAAAAACAATATCATCAGTACGTTGGATGACAAGCTCTCCACTTCTGTTACTGAATGTAATTGAAGGGAGTTAGATGCTGCCATGACTAGACGAGAAGGAATAAATGAAAAGGCACCTAGTCCTGTGGCCAATCAAGTCTGAACCATATGTTGGTTCAGTCCCTGCTCTCACATGTGACGTTGGATGAGTTACTTGGGATAAAATTTTCTTTGATATTCAAATCTTAAGTCAGTGGAGCAAACAAAAAAATTCCTTGCACGTCATTTCAATGCATCATCAGATTGTAGAGACTGTAAGTACTTAGATTTATAAAAATTGCTGAAACATAACATTTAGTCTCTTTGCTTCTTCTGTCATCTATAATACTATCACCTTCACATATCCTTCCTGTATGTCCTGAGATCCTCTCATTAAGACGTGTGTAGAACAGGGATGAGCAAAATAAGGTGATAGTCCCAGATCTGCACACACTATTATTATCTGTCATCATTGGAGTCTTGATTCTCATATCTTGTGTGTGCGTGTCTGTCGGTGCTAAAGAAAGTAGAAGTCTTAACTCAGATTTGGCTTTGGTTGGAGCACTGAGATATTCTCTCTCCTCTCTCTCCCACTACATTCTAGTGTGGGACCTCTGATGTCTCATGTAGACAAACATCAAGTGCAGACTTGTGGATGGGGCAATTGCAGCCTTCAACCTGGTACTTATTTCCACAAACCCTTCTGGAGTTTCATGGTTCTTGATAGCTTGTCACATCTCTTAAGACTGGATGAAGCTCGGCAATGTTTCAAAACATATTACATGTACAAAGAATTGTAAATGCCCTAGGAAAATAATCTAAACAACAACCACATTCAGAAACATGCAAAACTGAAAGGAAAAAATTGCACTAAAAGTGAACTGCTGTAATCTGATGAAATGATAAAACTGCAAAACAGTGGAAAGATGATGTTGACTTTATGGGAATCTGATAAACAAAAGATTTGCTCTCTGTGACTAGGAGAAAAGGCCTTAAAGAAAATCAGACTCCTAATTCTTATTCCATTTGGAGGGGACTAATGATAAGCAAAAATGATGTTTGTTTTGTCAGCCTTCACCACAACACTTGGGGATTTTCCTGGAAATTCATGAAGGCACAGAATGAGAGTATAAGATGTGAAGCATGAAATCCTATTTTGAGCTGCATACAGATAATCAGTTCCAATATCTCTAAACATTTGATATTTAGAAAAAAAAAATCAAAACAAACCCAGACTCCCAAAGCTCTCAAAGTGTCAAAAAAACCCACCAAAGTCTTTCAGGATTAGTGATTGAGCCGTAGGTTCCTAGTAGCACAACAAATACAAATCGATTCCCATGGTCAACAGAGAATCTTGATCAAGGAAACAGATTTTACACAGCACTGCCTAGAATGGCAACACTTATGCCGAAGAAGTATCTGATCTTGCTATTGAAGAAGGCAGTGACAAAACTTCAAAGCAAGCAGGACTTCACAGAAGGCAGAACTAGAACCAATGCTACGTAAGGCATCAAATTAATTTTTAATAAACTAGGAATCAATCACTCCCTCCTATTTAAGTTGTCACCAGTGATACACCCACTGCAATAATGATTCAGTTGTTCTCCAACAGAAATGATTCTTAGAGGAAGAACAAATTCACTATGTGCTTTAATGACCAACAATATATGAGCCCTTTATGCTATAGAGAAACACAGCATTACCTTAAGTGGGGGAAGTATCTTTTTTGTATGTTGAAACATAAAAGAAATAATGAGCCACTCTAAGACAATTCTAAACGTAGAAAGCACCAGGTTACAGTCCAGTCATCAAACTGAGAGCTGGAGTTAAAAATAGGTTAATGGGTGGCCACATCTTGCCCTTTACCTGCTTGCAGTGCATCCTGGCCAGATAAGAGTTTGAACTTAAAATGCCCGTTACCCATTATTATTGTTATTTTGGGGGTGGAAGTTGTCTGTACATGAAGAGACAGTTACTGGAGAGAGCTTAAAGCCCTAAGTGAGGGCTGTGTCACCTGACATTCTGTCCATTGGTTTTGTTGCAGTGGTTTTTTGCATGTGATCTATTGTAAGTGGAGCTGTCCAGCAACTTTCAATTAACTTGGTTTTCTCAATGGCAGAGTGAAGAAAAAGGAGGAAGGAAGAGACTGGCAGAGGTATTAATTGAAGTAAAAGTGTTCTTTCTCCTAGGGAATATAAGCATAATTTATATTTTCTCCATTGAATCAATACTTTTCAATATTAGAAATTCTGTACAATTAATTTATTTTCATATAACTGTGAAAAGGTTCTTTCCCTATCTATGCATCAATTTTTACACCACTTCTTGTTCTGTAATTTCAAAACACATTTTGGTTCCATTTTTAGAAGCGAACGAATGTTGAGATATAGGCATTTCCCCTAGGATAAAAATTCCTTTCTCTACATAGTTCTGGTTTAATTCTTCTGTCTTTTTTTCCCTCTACTCTTTCATATACAAAGGAAAACATATACTCCGGCAAGTAAAGTTTTCTTCTTGCCATTGACACCCATTATGAAATCAAACAGAAGAAATAAAGGAAAATATTTTTTCTTTCAGAAGTAGTTCACTTGGTATTTCCTCTTATACTATTTACATCAAAACTTCTGCTGACCTCTGTTTGACAGTTATTCATGAGGCTCCTGAAAAGGAGGCAAATTTGATGCATGGACTTTCAAATATGAATTTCAAAACCAAAATTTGATTTTTGCTAACAAGGCACAAGATACATACAAAAATCTGGGCGCTGATTCCCCACTATAAACTTCTGCAAATATGTCTGCAACATAAAGCATTCTATTTACTACATTTGGCAGGATTTTATCATGATGGTAGTTATTATTTATTATTTTTACAACACCCAAAGGTGGGGAAAGTACTTTCAAAGGAATGAGGACAGGAAGAATTCAGTGAAATGATATATTTAACTAAAAGGAATATTTGATCTGTAGATAGAAGTTAATGTTTACATTAAAAGATGTCAGGCCATTTTTCAGCCTTTCTTATTCTGGCGATAAAATTTATCTGATTGGCAATTTCAATAGAACATTATTTATTCTTTTATTTCTGATGCTTTAGAGTAGCAGAGTTATCTTAGGAAGTAATAGATAGTGGATGGAACAGAAGAGAAACAATTTTAAAATGAGGCTTATCAGGAATTAAATATTAAACGAGCTCCCAAAGCATAATAGAACAATGCTCACCGAGAAATGTCATTCTTGTGGAAAAGCATTTTCAAGGACATGGGAGATCCTTCCAGATTTTTTTAAACATTTATTTTGGCTCTGAATTCATATATAAACATGTCCTGTGGTATGAGGAAACTTTGCTTCTTGGGCAACCGTTGCAGAGGACATTTATCAGTCAAGGATATTAGTGTGGGTAATAACTGCAGCCAGGATGGAATGGTGTAGAACAGTGCAGCAAACCATGCACTGTAAACATGCTCCAGTATCTCCTGCGTGGACCATGGCAGGAGGGGTGGCTCCCCACTGGGATTCCTAAATTTCTGTTTCAGCCACTGGATAATAGCAGATCATAACGAACTTGACATTTAAGGGAATGCAGCTTCTCACAGGCACATGAGCACAAGGTGAAAGAGCTATGTGCTTTATTTGATGTCCCTGTCCCTTGGGGCTCCTGGACTGCTGAAATCTGCTTTCCAGGTTTTATTCAGACAGTTTTACACACTTTTATGGAGTCACAACACTTTATTATAGAAATATCACCAATGAAATCTGATTCTAATAGCTCCCTCTCTGGTAGGAAAATTATTTTTTACCTGTTTTATAGTTCTTTAAATAAACATTGCTTTATACTTTTCCATGTCATGTATCTCCTAGCTGTTAATTACACTGAACTTCTCTTGACCTTACTCCAGGAAGAGTGGAAATGAATGAGTTGCTGAACCAAATGTGACCTGCTCCACACAGCAGCTCTATAACTTCTCAGTCAGTGTTACCCTTCCTGTTGCTTTCCCATGATGTAGTGTTTCATGTCTGGACTAAGAAGTAGCGTATCACATGTTTAACAGCAAATATAGCTTCCCTGACCTGCTGCTGTAAAGGGAATGCACTGAAGCCTTTTCAATTTCCAATTTTAGAGTCAAATTCAAGGACAAGAAGAGCTTATCGTGGAGTCAAGTCAGCCTAAGCAGGTAATGGTGGAACTGTAGGTCTTTAAGGAGATGTGGATGAAACCTTGCATAACAACACCGAGGTGGGAAGAGACGATCTTTGTACAATATTACAGTAAGACATCTCTTGCTTGAATGAGATTTTTAGTCAGTTCTTAAAATCTGAGACTTTCCCTCCTTTACTTATCAGTATCTTCATACTGAGTTCTACAGATGGGATATTTTCCCTGACTATAAACGTTTATTCTTCAGAAGATGGAAGTTACACGTTCCTCTCAGTTGTTCTCAGAAATAATAAAATATTTGGAATATTTCAGTCAAATGCCAAAATGCTAATCTGTAAATGTTCTTGATTCTACAATACAGTGTTAATAATAAGCACTTGCCACAGTTTTATTTCCTTGGGTTCAAATTGAGAAACATGTACAAATGCCTAAGGGAAGCTGCCTTCAAAGCTGGAACATGGATTCAGAGATACCTGTTCTCCCAGAAGTAGCTCCAGCACCCACAGACCCAGATATGTGGATGTATCCTAAAATGAGATTCTCGTATCTCCTTATTTAATAAAATTTAGAGGAGCTGAGGCTGGAGACAGACTTTCTTCTGCCAGCTTTAGTTCATTATGAACCTTATGTTCAGAGTTCTAAGAGGATGGGGGGCTCCTAGCTGGGCACAGCTACAAAGCATAGTGAGGGAAGATCCATACTCCTTAGAAAACCATATGAAGAAGGACTGATCATTTTCAGAGAAGTAAGGACAGCAAAATAAGTGTGCAATAAGGAACACTAAGAAGCACATGAGCAAATGAGCTTTGCCAAAAGGAGAGTTAGAGCAAGAAACTGGGAATGATTGGACCTCTATTTTCTTTCCGGTTGCATTAGCAATTCAGGTCTGGAATTTGTTCCCAATATCACAAAATCACAGAATCACAGAATGGCTAAGGTTGGAAGGGACCTCTAGAGATCACCTAGTCCAACCCCCCTGCTCAAGCAGGGACACCCAGAGCACACGGTACAGGGTGGCATCCAGGAATATTTTGAAGATCTCCAGAGAAGGACTCCACAGCCTCTCTGGGCAACCTGTTCTAGTCCCTGTAACCCTAAAGACAGTCACCCTACAGACAGTGCTCCATCACAGTGAAGAAGTTCTTCCTCACCTGGAGGTGGAATTTTCTGTTTTTCAACTTGTACCCTTTACACCTTGTCCTATCATTGGCCACCACCGAGAAGAGTTTGGCCCTCTCCTCCCTACATTCTCCCCTCGAATGCTTGTACATATTGATCAGATCTCCTCTCAGTCTTCTCTTCTCTGAGCTAAACAGGTCCAGCACACTTAGTCTTTCCTCATATGAGAGATGCTTGACTCCCTTAATCATCTTTGTTGCTCTGCATTGGACCCTCTCTAAAAGCTCCACATCCCTCTTGTCCTGACCAGAGCTGAATAAAGGGGTAGGATCCCCACCCTTGACTTACTGGCAACACTCCAGATGCAGGCCACGATCCCATTGTCCTTCTTGGCCATGAAAGCATACTGCTGACTCATGGCTAAAATCCTCTTGCCCCATGGTTTGGTAACCCACAATAAACATATGTACCTAAAGGAGGAGGCTCAATTGTTTAGCATTAGTACAACCCTCAGGGTTAACAAGTTGGGAGATGTGAGGTTAATGTTAGAGTCTTTACATGATAATACTCCAAATATGTTCAGGTGATGACTGCAGGAGGCAAGAGTTATGGGTTTCCATCACAGAATAACAGATTTCTCCATGTATACATAGATGTATAAATATACAGTTAACAATTCAGTTTCAACCACCTGGCTTTGAATGTTTTTAGCCAACATTAATTTTAAGGAAGCGTAGAACACATGTGCACAACAGCAACAGTACTACTAACCTAACACCTGGTGCTTACAACTCTATTCCTGATATACCCTGCATTCCTGATATACCCTGCAGGAATCAAAGAAAAGGAATCTGCACATGCAATTAGGGGTCATGCAATATCTGGGTACAGCCCAAATGAGTTGGACCTGAAAGATACATAATGATTTGCTGAGGTCCTAAAAGGATGGATTTGCTGAGGTCCTAAGAGGATGGATAAACACATAAAGCAAATAAGGTTCATATGGTGGGTGTATTCACTGCCACTAAGTTCCCTGAGCAAGATCCCATGATAAAATAACTTAAGTGTTTTGACATGTCATGTCCAGAAACTTCTCTCCCCTTGGACTGCACACCCAACAGCTATTTACCATTTCTGTTATATAAGGCAGCTCTTGACGGCCATCCCTCTGTTTCTTTCTTTTTTCTTCCCTGAGCAAAATGTACTCAGGCTCTCTTTGTGTAGCCATGCAACGTGTAGTTTGCTGCTAATTTGCCAGATATCCATCCTCCTCCTCCCTTGACAACACAGGAATACAGCAGTGAAGTACCTTAATGGTAGCATCAAATACTTTTCTGCCATGCATTCTTAATTTCTAAAATGGTCCTTTTTAGAGTGTCAGAGTTCTGAGAACAAGTGTAAAACACTGCTAAAAAGGATGAAAATCTCTTCCCTAAAAGCATACAATATTCCAATTCATGCTGCCTCACAACAATCAATTACTGATATTTTCTGAGTTCTCTAAAATATAAAGATTTGAACCACTGACAGTTGAACAGAATATGTACAAACAGTGTAGGGTCTTAGCACCCAAGTTGAAATCATATAGTGTCTCAAGAGGACTATGACTTGCCGCCACAGTAGAGGCACAGATTACCAGACTTCACCATCCAGAGTGGAGCAGAAGGGATCCATTTTACTTGCCAAAGTCAACTCCTGTCAGATTCCTGCCCAACCACCTAGGGACAAGCTGTGCTTCTTATGCTGTTCCTAGGCTTTGCAGAATGTTGGGCTTTGTTTCACCACTGTCAAATTGGAAACAGGTAATTTAAGTCCTCATTTGAGTATCTACCACTCCATTTGAGTATCTACACCCTACCTCCTGTAGGGACTTAGACTATTTGCAGACCTTCTTTCCTCTCCCACTAATGAATATCAGGTCACTGTTTCCTATTTTTCCCCCTCAATTGAATGTTTTTTGAAAAAGACAGGATTTATTTGAAGAGAAATTGAACTTGTGGTGTACCCAAACTGTTCCAAAGCTGAGCTTTAACCTAGGCATTTTGACATTCTTTTGCTGTTACCCCTTGCACCATCATGTGCTGGGGTGGTGTCATGATCTTTTATCTCTCGCAGACATCCTTGTCTTGTAGAACGTGACAGATCTAGTGAACTGATTCTGAAGTGAGCCTTGGGTTTCCATTAGCAGCTTTCAAAAAAAAAAAAAAAAATTAGGCTATCAGCGCAGATCATGACGGTAACACTCTTATCTCTGATACTGTCAAAATTATCAGCAGGTCTCTTATTTCACATATTTTCAAAGGATCTGTATGAGTTACATAAAGCTGAGGCTAATCTCATTTGCTTGAAGCACATTCATTAGCGATGCAGAGGCTGATCAGAGTTGTATTGCAATGCTCCTGTGGTTCCATTATGGTTCTTGGTGAAGTGTTGATCAATAACTACTGAGCTCTGAGGGCTGCCAAACACAGAGAGGAAAAAATAATTATATATAATTCCTTAAAGACTGTAATTAGACAAAAACAAAATTATTACATTAATAAGTCAAAAGTATTTAATATTAATGGAGTCTCAACAACTTTTGCCTGAGGATGGGGGTGGCCTACATTAATCTCTAAGTGTATAAAAGCAGGTTATATTTCATAAAAGAAGGAAAGTAGTCAGCAGCTGGCAGCAGGATCAACTTAGCAGCCTTTCTTCTTGTTAGCACTGAAGTGTGGGCTGTTTTATCTCCATTTGCACTGAACTCAGCGTTCAGAAGCTCTCAGTGCTCAGCAGCTAAAATAGGGCCATTTTTTTCAGAAGACACTGATGAGAAGCTGCCAACTAAATGCTTTTGAATGTCTAGAGACTTTGTGTAAGTCAGAGGGACACCACCTCTTCCACATTTTGAATACATATCTCCAAGAGAAAAATCTTCAGGACCTATTCTCTCTTATCACCCTTCATCATATCTACTTAGAGTTTTCCATTCTCCCCTTGCTATCTAGATATAAAGATGGAAAGAAAGGGAGAACCTGGAGATTATCCCTGTGATCTTTGGATCAAGAATTCATGATCTAAGTCCCTAGCCTCATTTGAAGACATTGCTAATTAATTTGATGCCTACATAGGAATAGACCAGATGTTCTGTGATTCTGTGATTTGTGCCCTTAAAGAACACACTTCAATCTAGAGCTGAAAAAAGGCATCACATAAAAGCAGATGCAGAGCACTAGATCTGACATCTGTCTTATGACTTCTGAGTACTCAAAAATTTTTACATTTAATGTTTATATTACAACATGAGGTAAGTAAAATGGTTATCAGGCTGACCATGGTGAAAAGCAGCAAAGGGCCCAGCTGTAGAAAAGTGTTTTGAGGAAACATAATGGAGTGCAGGTATAGCATGGTGGAAGAGAAAGGGGAAAATCTGCTCCACTTCCTGACTATCATGTGTATCTTATGGCTGGTACATGCATTATACATGCAGCAGTGCAAAATGTCCTCCTATTCCCTTTGGAAATCATAGTGAATGCATAGGCTCAGTAAGGAGCTCTGAGGAGAAACTTGATCTATCCAAACTATTTCCCCTTTGAAATCTCCTTCTACCAGGGTTTGGATAGCACAAGTTCTTTCATTACCCCTGCCATTTCCTATTCCTAACAGATGATAAAAGAAATAGCACCTGAGAAGTGCCAAAGTAGGGAGACCAAGTCGTCGTCTTCTAGATAACGTAGGAGTCCCTGTCTGGAAGGAGGCCGGACTGCTGCAGGAGGCCATCCCCAGAAGCACTAAACCAGGCCCAGCTCAGTCAACTATGAGGAGAAGGCAAGGAGAAGATCCATTCCCACACAGCACCAAGAGAAACGAGGTGGAAGCACTGTCCTGGGTATAAAGCACCTATTCTGATGTCCCCTTGATCTTGGTAAAAAAATAGGCATCTAACTTAGAATTAGGTGTCTAACTTAGACCCTTCTCTAAAGACATCACACTTGTATTATCAGCTTTCTGAAATTAATGCTGAAGGTAGAAACCAGCATCTTCTAATGATCTGGGAGATCAACCCAAAGTGTTTCACTGGACTGGTATTTCAAAAGCCTGAAGTGCCAGCCATGGATCCGGGATGCCTGCGTGGCTTTTGTAATCAGGCATCCAGAGACCAAGGCAATGCAATGGCCTCTGACAAGGTGGTGGTGACATAAGCCACTCGACAAACCCACAGATAATACAAGGCTACGAGTAACATTTCTGCTTCTGAAATTTCAGCCAGCAAGTAAGGACAAAATGACTCTATATTTGACCTTTAAGTAAGAGTAACTATAAATCCTTAAAAGGGAGTGCACTGTTATGTAATAGAGAGTACTGTCACTTCCAGATTGAGAAGACCCTGATTTGCAGAAACCATTTTTTTTATTAAAACTTTGTTATAGAAGTACAACGCACTTCCACAGGTTACGCTTCAGTAAGTGCCTTGTATTCTTGCTTTGAAGTGAATATGAATGAACACATCACTCTTTCACAGAGTACATTAGCCCAAAATGCCTCACATACACAGGTCAGGTCTGCTGTGAGGTAATGTTTGTGGAGAAGCTGACACAGAACAACTTATTAATGTATTCATTTGTAAAAACCTTTCCACTGCTAAACATTCTGAATGAGAGACAAACCAGGTTAATATACTTATCTACAAGGAAACTTACCTCCAAGAAAGAAAGGAAACTGAAAATACAATTATGAAAAAGCAGTTCCTAGATGTGAGATTCAACACAGAACAAAGAGCATGGGAACAGAACAATGGGAAGCTGAAGGATGCGGTAAAAGAAAATTTAATCCTGAGTTACTAAAGCGGTTGAAGTACTAAAGCAGTACTTCAAAGAAGTACTAAGTTGTCCCAAGGCTTTTCCATCAAGATATTGAAATAATGCATATAGCCAGAGGAGGAACACACAGACATCACAGAAGCCAGATATTTGTATATGTAACAGCCACAAAGATTATATTCTTTGAGACAGAGGAATTGGAGAAATTACTGGTCTGATACCATTGCAAGTCCCAGCATGCATAATGTATTTGGCCATCCAGACTAGCTGCCATGTGGAGAAAGGATGAATTACAGGTGACACATTCTCTCATCTACAGATTGCCATAAGAGAGCAGCTCTATAAGTTAGTTGACTGACTTGATTTTGAGAGACTACTTCTGCAGAAAATGGGACTGCATGTACTGAAAGAGAATTTGGATTCATCCAGAGTCACTAGAGCATCTGGCTGGGATGTGTTCAACCTAGACATGTTCAGAAAGAAAAAGTGAGAATTAGTCACAGGAAGGTAAAGAAATGCATTTGGAGTCACACAGCAGATCTAAATAGAAAAGAAGACTGAGGTGAGCCACTTCTGTTTGTGAAAACATAACTCAGCTTTCCTACTGAAATTATCTGGACAAAGCCATGGTGAATACACAGATAATTTTCTTGACTGTGTTTATTTTTTCCCTACTAATCTTCACGGGAATTGCAAGCAAATATATTGGGTGTATGAGCGATTACTCTAACACTTCTCTATAGAGAAACTTGCAAACCTACACACTTCTTGCTATATAAAACAGAAATAGAAAAGGAAAAAAAATCTCTTTCAGAGTGTGAAGGGAGGAAGAAGTTTTTTTTAAGAAAACAGGCTGTGAGTCCCTGTTCAGCTTCTCTGCCCTGCTCATCCCTCTCTTGATGTTTTTATTTTCAGTCGTATCCCTTTCAGCAAACATAAGCTGATTCCCAATGTAACATATTTTAAAAGCTCCTGACACCTCTTACACCTGCAGTGACCTTGGCTACCCCATCCTGTTGCTTTGCAGTGGTGGTAGTGATGGATTTAGTGCAAAAATCTCTTCTTAGTTTTAGTCCCTCATATACTGGACATCACTACTGAAGGCAGTGACACTCTCCAGGTGCCATTGTGTGACGACCT
The DNA here is from genome assembly GCF_003342845.1 of Nothoprocta perdicaria. Classification (NCBI taxonomy): domain Eukaryota; kingdom Metazoa; phylum Chordata; class Aves; order Tinamiformes; family Tinamidae; genus Nothoprocta; species Nothoprocta perdicaria. Next base: position 201,021 of record NW_020456088.1, read on the forward strand.
GTGTCTTTACTGGAGGGAGCTAAGAGATAATATTTAATGCATCTTTTTGATTTTGATCCCCATCTTAATCAAGAATTAAATCAAGGCTTTGAGTCACATTTCACAGTAAATTTAGGGGTCTCTGAAATTTAGGTTTTCTGCCTCCCTCCTCACAGAGATATTCAAACTGACCAAACAGCTGCCTCCGAACTTCTGAATTTCACTGCCCATGCATTTATCTCTATTGCAGACAGACACAGTTTTATATTAATGATCTGAGCTTCAGTAGTCCTACTATAATTGCCTGTAAACCTGAAAACTCAGTTATATAATTTGATTTGCTGTCAAAAGTGCTTGTCCCATTCCAGCCCTGGACACTGGCTGCTTGTTCCCGTGGGACTGCTCCAGCTGGAGCATCTGTGCCACATGCTGTAGGTGTGCCTGTTTGAGCAGGAAGGTTGGACTAGATGATCTGTAGAGGTCCCTTCCAAGCTTAAATATTCTGTGAATCTGTGAATCTGTGAATCTCTATTTATTTGTCTCTATAGGCATGACATGGAGTTAAGATCCGCTGGCTCTCTCTGCTGCACTAGGAGGGCAGGTCTGGGAGTGTGCCAAGCAGTTGCGGTGGAAAGCAGGGCAGGACCAGAGCAGCAGCAGGCTGTCTTAAATCAATTGTTGAACTGCACCCTTTATTTCATAGTTTATACGTCAATAAAAGAGAGAGACCACTGAACATTTTTTTTTGTCAAGAATAGGCTGTTTTACTGGAATATATATTTCTGACAAGAATATTATTGTCAAAAATCCAGCGAGATGTTTATTTTGTGTTTTACTTTTTTTTTAATTTATGTGAGAAAACAAATAATCTTCCAGATGAAAATCAAAAGCAAATCACTCAGAAAATTCTGTAGAGACTTCAAGTTGCTCAGCTTCAACAGTGCAATAAAAAAAAATCACTGTTCCCAGAAAAACAAACAACACATATTAAGCCTTTTATCATCATGTCTAATGTTTTACTAACTGTGAAATCACATTTTCCAGGATGAGCTGTCTCAATACACTTCTGGAATTTCCTGTTAGTGCTCAGTGGACACTTGAAAGAGGAACTCAGTCACAGTTGCAGACAGCAGGCAGAAGTCACTGTCTGGAGCACAAAGCAAGACATGTGGCTCTGTCCAGCAGCACAGAGAGGATGGAGTCAAACAGTTGCATATCCTCCATTTTATGGGGGGAGGATATCCTTTTTTTTTTCTAGCACATTGTTATTTCCAAGTTCTGTAAAATATATGTACGATGTGCAATATTTATTGCTATAACAATATCTAGATCTTCTGTACATCTTTTTTCAGTAGACCACAAAATGGTTTTTCAGAGAAAGGTCATCATTAATATCTCTGTTTATGTCTGAGAAGACTAAGGCATGGGAAAATGATGAGAAATCTCCGTACATGTCGAACAGACCAGTGTCAAGAACAAAAATCAGATCTCCATACCAAAAGCTTCCTCTACTCAGACACTCTTCTTTCATCCTCCTAACATCTTTGTGAAGGATCTTTGCCCACTTAAAAGATGGTCATCAGAGGACACATCATATCTTTATTATCATACAAAATACTGCTGCCAGTACCAATAACCATGGGAAGAGAATGGAAGAGCAGAAGTGGACACAATCAAACAAAGGATGAGAGAAGGGGGAGTTAAGGGATAGAAAGAAGAGAATCCTAATTGTACCAGCAATCACATATATGTATTAGGTATGCAGTGTGAACATTACCTTGATTCCTATGTCATTTCTTGACACAAAATTTTGGAGCTTCAACACAGTCTCTATTCTTTCAGTATTTCCATTAATCTTGTTTTTTTAACACCAAAGGACTCTACAAGTGCATGGGGCCAGGTTAAGTATAGCTAACAGTTCTGGATGTGAATCAAAGTGTTCTAATTATTTTGGAGGAAAGTAAGTGGGGTTTGATATTTGTGCTAAATTCTGTATGGTTAGAAAGGATATCTTAATGGCTAGAAACTGTAGTAGTATTTTAAGCATTTATAGTCCTAGGAATTAGGATTTGGTGTGACTACATCACAACAGGGGGATGCAAAGACAGTTTTAGTATTCCTATTAGATATCATCAATATGAAAGGCAAAATCAACTAAGTCAATGCTCAATTGTGTTAGGTCCTTTCCCAGAGAGTTTACAATTTTCAAGAAAATTGAAGTCTAATATTGATTCCTTGTTTTGCATTCCTTATTAATTCCATGAATCAGACCAATCATTTCTCCTTACAACTGCACAAATCTAAAGGAATTCATTCTCTTACTTCTATCTGCTCCAGGAATGCTGCTTTGAGGTGTCAGAAAATATTCATGAATTTTCTAAATATGTTCACTTTTTTCCACTGAAACAGCCGTGGTTTAAATAATCAAAACTAAAGCAACATGAGGATGCACAGAAAAAGTTTGAAACAACATTTCATGCTGTTGAGGTGAATAATTCAGGCTGCAAATCCATCCTCCACATTACTGACTTTGTGGCTATCTGATAAGAGGAGTGGCAAGATCTCCACTCGGCAGAGTGGCAGGAGCCTGGCAACTGACCAAGCTAACCCACATTCAGCTACCTCTTTGCTGGATTCTAATAGCAAGGCCAGTGCCTCCAGTTTTGTCTATCTCAAGGGAAAAGAAATATATATCCCTGATCTTTCTATCGGTGCTAACAAGTTGGTTCTGTTTTCTTAGCTCCCAAATTACAGTATAAAAGTGTGCCACAACATGATACAGGATGCAGGTGCTGGACTTAACTGTAATTTTATTGCCATGGGATAAACCCCATCTACCAAACCAGTAGGTACTTTATAACAATGAATTATGGTAGGAACTTGGTCTCTGCCTTGTGGTCTTGACAAGCTACAATCTGAGAGTCTACAAAGTGACTTTCAAAACAGGACCTCAACATATTTTACTAATAACCACCAGACTGTAAACTAGGAGAAAAAAATGCTTTCTAGACATTTTACAATCAGGTCAGGGTGCATGGAAATAGATTTTCTGGGGAGTATATGAATGTTTAGCATTGTATATTTTCAAGAGCAAGTTTGACAGAAATAACAGAGATAAAGTTGGTTGTGCCTTGGGCAGCGGATGTACTGTTTGACCTTTTGACGGCCTTTCCAACACTATGATGCTATGACTTTGAAAAATCAAATGACTTCTCTCAATGATTCCTCCCGGGACCTTAGGACAGATCTTACCACTCAATTTCCTTGCAGTAAATTGTAAGTCGTATATCTTCCTTTCAGTCTGCAGTTACACTAAAACTGCTGCAAACAACGTACACAATCACTACTGCTGAAAAAACTTATTCACCAGCCTAATACCATTCCTAGTAACAATTCACTTCTTTGTTCACTTCACTAATATCACATTTCATAGCCAAGTCACAAGAGTTTTACTCTGTTTATCTCTTTATCAGTAGAGAAGGAACAATTGATTGCAAGAAGAATTTAGTGGTGACATCACCAAGGAAATAATCTAACAGAATCAATAAGATGATCAGATGGGAGACACAGACTTCCACCTCCAACTCTTTTTATAATTTTCTTATTTAATCCTTCTAACACACTTTGTTCTAGCCTTGGCAAATGTAGTCTAGCCCAGTAATAGTCCACACATGATTTTTTTTCCTACAACTTTGTGTCTCTCACTTTTGTCTTTGCGTTTTTAAGTCACTTTGTCTTCTGTGTCTTATCAAATATAAATGTATTTGCTTCCTTTTTCCAGGTTCTTCAGCATCTACCTTGAATCTAGCTATCACCTGCTCTTCACCTGAAATATGTCATTTCTCCTTCCCCACTGGCCCATTACTTTTTACTGCCCATGCCTTTTATTTCCCAACAAGTACCTTCACATCTCATGGCAGAAGCCTGGGAGGTCCCTTCTATATCCCCATATGAACACAGAGATGACTTTTTCTTCTAGTAACTGCATGGAAGATGAGGCCATTTGCATATTCTGAAACGTTTGTAAATGTTGAGTGTCTGAGCACGGTCAAGGTGATGACAGTAGAACAAATCTAACTTGTGCAGTATCTTCTTGTATTGTGACTCCCAAACAGACAATGATGATTGGGATAACATTTTTTAATACAACGGGCACAGAAGTGCTTGTATCAGAGAGCACCATCTAACAGAAAGCTCCACTTCAAATACAGCAGTGAACCAGAAACCTCAGGAGAGAGTAAAGGTATCTCAAACATTACAAAAATTTACACAGAAAAATCAGTTAGTGGATGTGGATTGGAAGAATATGAATCTTTGGAGAGAAGGTAACTTTCTTTACCCAGAGAAGGCTACTAAGTCGTATATAGAAGATCAAATTCTGTTATCCTTAAAACACGCCAATATTGCAACTAACAGGATCTCTATATTTACAGGAGTAAAAGAGAATCACATACAAGTGTACATGAACTGCAGTATAATAAAATACTCTCTGAAAAACAAGGGGCAAAAATAGGAAGTACAAAAGAAAATGTTTAGAAGAAGACTGAAGACCTAGCTTAAAGTATCACAATTTTGTATCAGTAAGCTGGGCAAACAAAAATCAAATGAGTTTATATTGTACTAGGTAGGTTGTATTATAGTAGCTGAAATATTGGAATAGTGTGTGTGTGTTATGTGATAGACTGTGTAAAACTATTTAATACATTTGCATATGCTAAGACATTTCATTTTCAGATTTAACCAAATTCAACCTTGCCACAACTTGAATAAAGCTTCCTAAAGGCGGTGCAGTTACAGTCGGGGGAATATGCTCCTTTGGCGATTTTTATCATTTCTTCTTACTTGCAGCTCCTGTTTCCAATGAATGTGTAGCAAGCACAAATCAAACCTGTGAGGCATAAAAACTTAAAACTTTCCAAGTTTCAAATTAATCAAAAATTAGTTAAAAGTGTTTTGAGGATAGTTGACAGTAATAAGTAGTGTAATTATAAAAATGTGTAAAAAGTTTGCTATTACAATGCAAATACAGTTGCATAGTACAGATTATTTTGACAGTAGGAGACTGAAATCCATGTATCTGTAAAATCTCCTTAAAATCTCCTTGACATTTAAAAGTTGTAAGTTATCTTATTAAGGTCACTACTTTTCTGGTTGTGAAACAATTCTTGTAATGGAGGAGCTCATATTACAAATTCAGAGTACAGCATCATCTCAGTACTCAAAGGCAGATCAAGGATTTTGCTCATCTCCCAATTCCTCCTGAGATATTTCACTCCTTAATTAGTTGATTCTACCTCACTTTTAAATTCTGCATCTGCTGGTAATGTCATAGACAGAAATTCCATGTATTTTTTCCTGAATTCCTACAGTGAGGAAGGAGCAGCAGAGCATTTGCTTCATGTGCTTGCTCACAACATTTTATATTATATTCCACTCCTATTTCCCCTATAATCTCTCAGATTTTTGTTGTTACTGTAAATATATATGTCTGTGACATAAACATGCTATATATACATAACATACATATATAATTATGGATATCACAGATTCACAGATTCACAGAATATTTAAGGTTGGAAGGGACCTCTACAGATCATCTAGTCCAACCTTCCTGCTCAAGCAGGCACACCTACAGCATGTGGCACAGGGCGGCATCCAGGCGGGTTTTGAAGACCTCCAGAGTAGGAGACTCCACAACCTCCCTGGGCAGCCTGTTCCACTGCTCTGTCACCCTAACAGTAAAGAAGTTGCTCCTCACCTGGAGACGGAACTTCTTATGCTTCAGCTTGTGGCCATTACCCCTCGTCCTATCGCTGGCCACCAGTGAGAACAGCTTGTCCCCTTCCTCCCTGCATTCTCCCTTCCTGAACTTATACATATTAATCATATCCCCTCTGAGCCTTTTCTTCTCCAGAGAAAACAGGCCCAGCTCACTCAGCCTCTCTTCATACGAGAGATGTTCCATTCCCTAATAGTTGCTGTGTGTATCATCTGGGGCACCTTCTTTTTAACTTATTTAAAAACATGTGGTTGGCATCTTGTCTACAAAGCAGATCTTCAGACAAATCTCTGTTACTCTCTTAAAAGAGCTATGTTGTAAAACTATCTTCATCGAGAGCAACTGCCAAGTTATCTCCATCCCAAGGCAGCCTTGGGGAACCACCAGAAAAGGGATGACTGGAAAGAAACTGAGTTACAGCAGTCAATACACTTTTGTTTCTCTCATTTCTTCTGATGAGCTAACTCAGCACAGGATAATCCACCCATCCACCACAGAGAGCCCTAAGTCACCTTTCTACATCTCCATGCTCCTGCCAACCTTCCCCAGCAACTGTAGATCAGGTTCTCTGCACTGTTTAATTCTGGCAATGAAATGTCAGATATGTGGCTTTAGACACTGCCAAGAAGTTGCAACTTCAATGACACGAAACAGGTGTCTCATTCAGAGAGTCTGAAGCTCCTCTCCAAGGAGGAGGCTATTGCCTTCAGCAAGGCTGTCCTGCTTGCAGATCCTTCTTTCCTCTTAAACTCTCTGCTAATAAAATTCTAAAACTCTTTTTTTTTCTCTCTCTTTTTTTTTTTTTGAAAATGCACCTTCCATAGAGGACCCTAACTAACCACCAATCAAACCACCCTACATTAAAAAAAAAAGTAGAAATAGAAGATTAAACCTTCTAATCTCTGGACAGAGCCTCATCTTTATTTTTAGTTCAATTTCCAAAGTGATCTTGAATGTGTTATTTTTATCCCAGCAGTCTAAATTTTCTTTAGCATTGTATTGATTGGGCAGTATTTGATAAAATGCATTTGTGGGTTGTGAGTATCCCTTACATCTTTGTCATTGGTTCATCTTTCACTAGCAAATTCGGAGCATTCTCCTTATTTTTTGTTTCTAGAAAGTCATAAAAAGCTACATATTAACCATTCCTCTTTTCTGAAATAAAAAATTTATTTCTCTGATGTAGATAAAATATTTGCAATACATTTTTTGACAGTACAAATTAAGGCACAAATACATTGGTGCTCCATGGAAAGCAATAACTCTCCATATTTCTTTAAGTAGTTAGTTAAAGTTTGGCCCAGGGATTCATTCCTTGTTATTTAGGTTTGTTCTTGAATGTGCTGGATTAGACATTCACTCAGTGCTGTATATATTCATTTTCTATAGGTTTACAGTCAGCCCTCCTGCAAAGGCCAGGTTGCTCTTTAGAAAGATCAATATGAGGAAAAGTAAGTCTTTCTCAAAGGAAATTATTTTTGACAAGGAGCAATAGATCCTAATTTTGGAATTCTAAATGTATATTGAAGTAATAAGTATTCCAGTTTTGAGACATCTCTAGGTTTCTTGTTGAGTATGGATTCTAACTAAATTATGAGTCTGATAAAATACAGTACAAAGTGCTTCATAGTACTAGTGCTAGTCCCATTAGCCCAGGTATGACTGCATGTGGAGCACTGGAAAAAATATTCAATCAAAATATCCAGCATTTGAAAGTGTGAAATCAAAAGGAAATATCCAACAGAGAAGTAACATCCAATAGAAATTAATATTTTTTGGTCAACATAAACTGTCCCCAAAACCTTCCCTTGAGCAGACTGTTTCTGAGCCATCTCATAGGGATGGATGCTGGAAAACATAGATACATAAGTAAGATCACCACCATCTTGGGACTGGGTTTTTCAGAAAATCTGCTAGGGCAGAATATGGTGCTGAGTTGAGCAAGCAGTAGGAAACAAGGACTCTTGGCTCTCCAGGGATGGATTTTGTTGTCCCAGTGACACAGCTTTGGCACCAGACTTGGGCCAGGCTTCTACTGCTATAGGAGGGGGAAAGGGACAGAGAAAGGTCAAAACTTTCTCTGGAAGGAGGAGAGCTCCAGGAGGCACCAGTGCAGTGCTCCTAATGTCTTTTTGGGTGGAATGAGGACAGCCCTCTTTTCCTCAGCAATGACAGCTGTTACTCTACACAATCTCTCCACATAGAAGACTGGTACGTAGAAGTGCTTGGCAGGACTATGCCCATTTTCCTGCCCCAATGCGCAGGTTTTACCTTTATCAAGAACATCTGAAGATGTCTCCACAGCTAATGCATGGATTAGTTGAGGAAAGTGCCTTTAGCTCATCAAACTAATGTGGTGGTGGTGTCAGAAGTAAGGAGGATCCAGAACTAAATGGTGGAAAACCATCTGACTGTGAACATTGCTGTCACTAGTGTATGATACTGGTTTGCTCTCATGGGGGCTGCTTATTTTTACTGTAGGTGAAAGGTGGGCTCTTTCTTACTAAGAACGCTTATTCTGAATGGCAAAGGAATGCAGGATTTTGTTTTGTTTTAATTTGTTTTTCAGAAGAAATGAAAATTTACAGAGTCATGAAGTGAGGAAAAAAATAATGCAGAGAATATGCATAGTTTCAAGTAATTAAAGAGCCTGAAATCATACTGAGAATAAAAAGGGAATTCAAGCAGGAAAATTTTAAACCCAGAATATTGAACAAAGGCCTTGATTCCAGTTCCAGATAGGCAGTCACTTACCGCTGGGCAACATATACAAAAACAAACCAGCTTTCACACATTTGATCTGCAAACACTACAAGCTTCAGGGTGATGTGATTTGTGTTGTAGCTAGGCCAAGAAAGTGAGCCTAGAAATCACTTCAAGCCATGAGTTAAGACATTGTCCTTTTAACACAAATGAGCTCAGTTCAAACCTTTTAGCAAACAAGTGAAAATTAATTAACTTAGTCTTTGTTGGACAAGTTCACCATTTAATTTAATGTTCAGGATTGTAATTACCAGTCGCTGCTCTGGAGAGGAACTGACAGGTTTGCATGATATGTTTTCCATTTATTTAACCAATCTATCTGGGTACTTTTCGATCTGTCTGTTGTGGACTTCTTTGCCTACACAGCTGTCCTCTGCAGCAGAGAATCATTGAGATCCAGCCCACTGACAGAGCAGGGCATTGCAGGACTGAATGTCACTGTAAACCTTCCTGCAGAGTCCACACCTTCAGGTGAAACTTAGAGCAAGTAAAGTTGGGGTCCCACCACTCACTCACTGTGTCCAGGTATCAAACAAGCTCCTCAGTGTCTGCTTGCACCATGCCTGGATCATGATGCACCATCATGGTGACGGTGCCTGCGCATCACTGTCTTCTGGAGTCTTGCCAACTGGCACAGTCATTGAAGAGAAAATCCTAAGCATTGAGCCCTTGAGAGCAAAGAGCCTTGCACTCTTGTCACCACTCCCAGGGCTCCAAAACCCAAGGAGAGATGCCCTGGATTGAGATGGATGTGCCCACGACATGTCTGCTCACTGTGGCTCTCCCACAAATGGTTGGAAAATGCTGAAAGAGATCTCTTTTTTTCTTGCTTGCATCCTCACATCACAGAGCAACACATATAATTAATTATGGAATTAGAAGATGATCATAATGGCTGTGTAAATGAGTTAAATTACCAGTCTTTACTTAATTGTGGCCTTCGCTAGCTTTCACATGCTTTACTCTATAATCCTAATGAACATTTCAAATAGCTCCTTTGGGTGTACCAAGAGTGTATGCTGCTGTTTTCATGCCATTTATGGCTTGCATGGCCACAAAGAACCACTGTGATTATCTAGTCTGAGTCCAACAATCTACTACAAGACAGGTCAGAGAACTTTCTCCAGTATGAATGTCCAAACTTTTAACTAGCAAACTTCTTTCTCAAAAACATTGACATTTTATACTTTCACAGCTCTCCCAGGAACTAATGCGGAGTTTGGAGCCTGGATTTCCCAGACTCTGCTACAGGCAAACTATTAGGCCCACAAGGCATTTTCCATGCACAAGAGCTCTGCCAGATGTGGAGCTGGCTTGGCATGACATTAGACAAGGTGTTGCAGAATGCAGACAGCTTGCTTACTAGCTTGAAAATTTGATGTTCATCTTACCACGCAGAGAGAAGCAATATGCTCAGCCTTTTAAAAAGGGAAACTGCAACATGAACAATACAGAAAAAGCTTCTTGAAAAGCTCATTCTAAGATGACTCAGAAAGCAAACACCAAAATGTTCAGGCATAGCTCTGGAATGCTAAGTTTCTGTATTTAAAATATGGTCTCTCTTTACACCCTTTTCTGCCAATGATATGTGTGTGTATAAACATATATGGCCTACTGTATAGACATGCAATTGCCTGCACAGTTTGTCTCTAGCTAAAATTGTATGTGCCCAGCTTCCTCTTAATACCATATTATATGAATTATAGTGTCAAGTGGGACTGTGCCCAAACATAATGTCCACTCATGCCCTTATACACTGCTTGTGACCTGATATACGAAAGCATCTTGGAGATCTAGGAACCTAACTCATTTTCAAATGGTGACATCTGAGAACATAGAAAACAGAGATTCTGAGTTGCCTGAGGCAGTCTGAGTGATGTTTTCTTGGCTTTGAAAACAACACAGTAGCAAACACATCCCCATGTCCCCACTTCCCGTCTGTTTACAGCAAACATGCTCTGCTATCTTCTTTTTTTTTCCATCCCTATCTTTCCTCCAGAGGTTAGTTCCAGGGAAAACTGTTCATGATTTGTTTTGTATATAGCAAAACAAACATGCAGCTTGTTAGCCCAATTTCAGAAAAGCTAGTCAAGGATGTAGGATTTAATTTTTCATTTGCATGAAGTGTATTTATAATTAAAATCAATGAAGCCAATGCATCTTTTTGAAGTGCTGCATCTAGAGTATTAGTACATACTGTGTTTACTAAGTGTCAGTAGAAGTTATAAGGCACATCAAGATAGAGCTATGTAAGCATCCAGGAAACAGGTAGAGGACACTTATTAAAGAACCTATGATATTTAAAAGTCCTGCTGCCAATAAGTAACTTGTTCCTAAATCTCCTAAGTCAGTTTGTAAATCTCTTATTTCTCTGTCTATGGTCATAGTAAAGTTTGTTTTCCACACTTTTTAAAAAATAATTTATGCTCAGAGCAGTGCCATAGAGAAATATTTAGTGTGTCAGTGTGTTGTTAAATTATTCATGCTTTAAACTCATAAGTAGAAAAGACAATCTTCTTGACTTTACATGCTCTCTTGAAGAAATGTGTTATTCATTGGTGGTTTTATTCTCATGTGCATCTTATTTGTCTGTCAGTGCAAAGCAAAGTTGGAAGATAGGGGGAAGACTGACAAAACATTTTAGAAGTATTTAATTTCATCACACTTCTTTCTATTATTCACAAACAAAAGCTGTCAGGTAGACTTACATGAATTTCTTATTTTTCACAAAATCACTTTGGATGGTTTTAATGTTTGCAAGATTGGGAATCTGATGATTAAATGGGAGCAGAACAGCATCATTTTTTATCATTATGAGCATTCAAGATCTATGGTGCTATTCAACAGCCTTATGGCTAAATGCCACTCTCACTGAGCTGAGTGTTGTCCATGCACCAAGAAGATGGTCATACCTGCCCAGCAGCACTTGCATGTCATCTATGAAGGGAGAGAGCGAAATGAGGCAATGAAGGGATAGTCTCTTGTGATGGATGTTAAAGACATGTAGTTGGATCAGGCAGAAGTCAGATATTGACTTCGAAAAACATAATCCTTACTCTTAGGGTTAGCCTGGACAAGATCGATGTGACTTGTAACCTCAGACATGTCAAGCCACCTTTCTACAATGCACTCTGGAAGCATGATAGACCTGCAGTTGGTGTGCCATAGAAGTAAATGGGATCAATGGGCATCAATGTGATGGTTCATTCCATGCCATCAGCAGTGAGAACCTGTATTTGGTTGAAGTACGTCACAATAGGTGTAACAGATTAGGAGATGCCTGAAATCCAAACTGTATTGATGTCCCTTGCATGGTTGTTCCAGAGAAGACTTAAAAAGCATTCACTATGAGTGCAAAAAGTGATAAAAAGAGGTGACAAATAGAGTACAGGATCCCTGAAAACTCATGAAATGAAGATGCTGAAAGACCCTGGCACTCTATAAACTATAACCTTTTAGAGCACAGTAGAATGATTACATCACTAGAAAGGTAATTGACACTGTGCATATTTCCTTAGATCACTCTGACTTACTTTCAATTCTAATCTTTCAGAATTGTGCAAAAAAAAATGGTTATAATTTAGCATTTAGTAAGGTGAACTGGGTGCACCTCTGATGAAGATAGATTAGAAACGCCCATTCTAGACAATATTAAATACACTTTCCATAACTTCACTCTGAATTAAAAAATAAGTGCAGATTACTCAGTATTGAAGATAGGTAAAATAAAATGAATTTAAGAAGACTTGCCTTCAACTTTTATCAGGAAGTCAAGAATGAACCCAAACTGTTGGAAAGATCTGGAAAAGGAAGCAGAAAAAAAGGAGCTGCTGGTACATGTGTTTTTTAGCTGGAAAGGCTGTGTTGGTAATTGCAAAAATATAACGAGAATAGTACAACCTTACTTAATTTTTAGGATAAGTCATATACTAAAAACATGGATTCATTTGCTGAGATAGGGTACTGAAGGAGAGATAGATTGTATTTTTCTCTGGTGCAAGGGAACAATGGCCATTGGGACATGATGTCTGATAACTTATGGAGGTAAAATTTATTGTTAATTAAAACGAACACCCCAAAGGTGTAAGCTGTTGCCATGTTGGCCACAATGAAGCAGATAGTCACAGAAACGCAGTTGAAAGCAGGGGGTACTATTTTCCAGAACCCATGAGGGTTCTCCAACCCTCCTCCTCTCTATGTCCTCTTCCCTGGGGAATTTGAAAGAGTGCTCTCCTGTGAAGCTAATGGTTAGAGCTAGTAAAAACCCAGACAAACATGGGAGCATCTGCAGTTTTCAAAAGGAATAAGAATCCTACCTCTAGAAGTGCAAAATGGAGTAGATAAAAATATTGTTGAAGTTATGCATAAAATGGCAATAGAACTTGCAGACTTAAAAGTGAATATTTAAAAATATTCTTTGGCACAGTAAAGGAATGCAGAATTTTACAAAGGTGATATTGGGACAAGTGGAAAAAAAAGAATAATGAGAGTTACCCCACTTACTATAAATTGCAGACTAATAACCCAGTATTTAGAATGCAAAACAGCTCCAGTAGTCAATAAAACAATACAACATGAAGTGGACTATGCAACATAAGAACTGAGGGGTTTAAATTTTTTGTGGTCACTGTGTTTCATGCTGTTCATTCACATTGCCCAGCAGAAGGATCCATAAGGAAATGCCATCAGAGGTGACACCATCCAGATCATATAACAACATTCTATACAAGACATCTATAGCTATAAAATAGTGTTTGTGCTTTAACTGCCTTCATTGCTGAGCATTTATACTGAAACCAGCTGACAGCCTAGAGCTAATACTTCAGTATCTGTCAATAAGCACCCTGGTCATGACTCCAGTAAAATATTTCACCATTAAACCCAAAAGCAATATGAAAAGTTGAATGTAGAGGTGGAGGGGGAAAAAAAAGCAATTTTCCTGTCTGCTGGAAGCCAAAGCATTCGTGTTCCTGAAGAAGATGGCAATTCGAAAAGCTGCGAGGTCATCAGGAAAACCATGCATTTGTTCTTCAGATAAATACATGCTTAAGAACATTTTAGAGGAAAAGCAGAACTGCCCAGGGTTCACTGGCTTTGTAATTTGTCAAGGAGAAGCTGCATCAATAATTTATTAAGAGAGTAATAGTTAACAAGACTGTACCTCACATACGCACTGCACCATCACATCAGAGGACCCAGATTGCCTGCATCCTTGCTTGTGGGGAGCTTCTGCTCCTTGAGCTCCACTTGAATTCACTCCATAGTTTCAGGGGGAGGCACTAATATTAAGCTATCAACTGAACCATAGAGCAGCTCCACACAAGTCAGCAATGTCTTGTCTCTTTTAGAAAAAGAAGGAGGCCCAGAGCTTTGCAAGAGCAGACCTCGGAGGACACTTGCATCCCAGTGGAGGAATGTCAAGCTCAGTCTCTGATGCAATGACAGCAACACTTACACAAAGTCAGCAAAGAATCATTTCCATTCTTCTCAGCAGGGATCAGAGGGCCTGGCATTCTGCCTGTGATTTGAGTTAAGGGAAAGAAAAATTGTTTTGTTTTAGTCCCTGAAAATGATGATCTGGCATTTCAGCAGGGGGTTGATTTCCTGCTCTACCACAGACTTCCTATGTGCCTTTGGCTATCAGTGATGTGCCTGTTCAGGAGGTACCCCAGATAGCAGATATGCTGCTGGAGAGCACTTTGGCTGTGCAAGACAAAGGAAAATGGGAATAGGAATGAGAATGGGAATGCAAATGGAAGAGATATGTCGTTCCCTCCTTCCTTCTTATTTCAATATTTTTCATGGTTAGGGCACTGGTGCCAAGCTTAACATACAAGAAGCTCCTCCTCTATTTCAGTGAATAATTGCACAGTAATTTTGCTTAATCATCTCCCTTTGGGAGAAAGAGGAACCTTACAAAGCACTGAAATGGAGTCAGTGCTGAAGATCAGGGGGAAGGGCAGAGGACCAGACTACAAGAAAGAAGTACAGAAACTGCAAGGAGATGGCAAGGATTGCAAACATTCAAGGGCAGCAGCAGCTCGTTTGGATCCAAACAGATCTATCAGTTCAGGAAGAGTCTGAAATTGGATCAGGTCATCCAAAGCCATCTTCCTCTTTCAGGCATGAAATAGAAATTCTCCATTCATAATGCCATGAAAATTGTATTTAGCTTTGTCTGCTTAGGACGATGGATGCTGGTTATTAAGCTTCAAATGTCACACCCCTTTGAAGATAAACACTGCATAACTCTACGGGAACCACAGCTTCTGGCTTCTCTCTTTTGTAGCAGAATCAAAGAAATGCCTGACTTGAGCAGATGCTGACTCTCACTCTATATTTCCCTTTCAATGGGAATTTAAAATGCTCAGTGTTCCTTGGGGCCTGGTCTGAAACCTAGCCTTGAGCTATGAACCCAAGGGCTACAGAATTGTTTGATAGTAGACCAGAGGAGTTTACATTCCAGAGACAACAGCATATGCCATAGGCAGGAGATAATACTACATTTCCATCCTTGTTTTTCTGATTGCAGACAGCTATATACTAATTGCATAACTCAACAAGAGACAAGAGTGTGTTATTTACTTACTAGCGTATTGATCGAAAACATTCATTATCTGGTACAGGAATAAACATCTTGAGATGGAGATGGACTGTAGCAGTGTGTTGGGTTTATTTTAGAGATGCTCTAAACTTGGGATACCAGATAGTTCTTCATTGTCTGCTTTGTGTGTATCTATGCTACATGGGAAAAAAAAAAAGCAGAAGTCTAGCAAATCTGGCAGACTTGCTATCTCATTCTAGAATCTCATTATTCTAGAGATGAAAGCCATTGAGATGCAGCATTTTCAGTGACATATAAAAAGACAGTCATCATGGGAAGGGGCACAACTCATGGCCCTATCAGGAGATATATGTTGTCTCAGCTCTATGGATATTTGTTGCAAAGTTTCTCTTTTGTTGAGCATCAGAAGTTCATAAATTGATATTGATTTCAATAAAATAAAGAAGAAAAGTTGAGTGTTGTCTATTAAGAATCTGTATTTCAATTCCTCTTCCATCCACAGTTTTGGTATCTTACTTTTGAAGTAAACTGTATCAACAGAATGAAAGTTTAACTGCATGTGAAAGAGGGACAAGAGGGACTTTATCAATGGATAAAGTAGTTGACTAATCCTCTTTATTATTCTTTTAACTTCAAATGCTTCAAATGTTTGTATTTTAATAGAAATAGATTCCGATACAGATTTCAAATGGTCTCTGTAAGACCTTAACAGATATAAACAATTTCTGCAAATTACAAATTGTTCACGCCAGTAGATTGAAATAGGGAGAAAATTTATAAGTTACCAATGTTATGATCAGAAATTTCTGTTCTCCAGCTGCTGCCTTTTTCTGTAAGACACGTTCTTCTCCCTCAAAATGAAAGTCATGTCTCCAAGAAAATCATTGGAAATAATTTTTGAGATTCATTCTCTGTATTGTTAATGTCATTTCTTTGCAAAATAAAAGCTTCCAGAATAGCAATTGCACCTGTAGCAACATCTACATATCTCAACTAGGCACCAGTCTTTACATTATACGGTGCTTGCAAAGTGCTTGGTTTGACCAGCTGGACTGGTTTCCACGTTGCTTGCCCAGCTCAGAATACAAAGCAGGCCATTAAAAGTTCAAAAGTGGTCTTCAGAGAACTTAGATGCAAAGCCAGGTTTGGGAAGTTACTCTGTCTCCCCAGATACCTGCAGAGAAAACTCAAGAGCGTACTGGGGAACATGTTTTCACCAGAGTCCAGTTAAGAATTGGACTTTATATTATGTCATTGACAGGCTGAGCGAGAATAAATCTCTTGCTTCTGGATGTGGTTCAGAAAGATTTGACAATTCTTCTCTTCATGCCAAAGGGATGGTCCTATTTCCAGAGGACAATAATCCCTGGAAAATGCTGATATATGTCTGTAAACCTGCTCTGAGACATTGTGCACAACTAATATAAAACAAAAACGTGAGCCTGGCTCTGTTCATCTTTAACAACTGCTTAAGGAGTCAGAAATTTTAAGCTGGCACTTGGGGGATATCTGAAGAGGATCTGAGTCTTGCTCCGCTGATTCCAGCCCACAAAAGAAACTTCAGTGTGTACTTTTTTGAGTGATATTTATTGAGCTACTAAAGGCTGAACTAATTCAGATGTTACTTGCTTATAAATATCCGAGTACTATGTGAGGAGTTGCTAAATTAGATTTAGATTTTTTTTTTTCTCTTACTAAGATGGATGCTTCTAAGAGAGCTCTGTTATTAAATTTAACAAGAAAGTAACCTTTAATTTGCAGGTATCTGTCAAGAGGCTATTTGGAACACTAAATTATCCCTGTAGATCTCTAAATGAAATTGTATTTCCCTTTCATATTGCATTACTCAGATAACTGATAGCTGTACTCTGTTGAACTGCAGAGATAAATACTGTATTCAAATTAATACATAGTCTATGCCAAAGGCCACCAGGATGACTGTTTGGCCAGACTCAATCCTGGCATAATGGAGATGCAGCTCTATTGAATTCTAATCACCAGGGCTGAATTTCTGACCTACAGAGTCATGAAGATTTAGTGACTTATGGCAGCAAGTTGGTAGTAAGTCTCAGCTATTGGATTAAAGACCAGAGGTCTTCTTAGAATTGATGGAGTGTGAAGTCTCTTAACAATTGTAAAAGCAGCAGACAACCCACACTTTATGTGTTTTGCACACCAACTCTTCCTCACAGCAGATGCAGAGAAGAGCAGAGCATCTCTAACAACCATACACCTACCCACATACGTCTGATCCGCTGCACCTCCCAGTGATATCCAATTCTTTGAATGCCCTTCAAGGGCAACATGCTCAGGATCACAGTCCCCACTGGATGAACATACTTTCTGGCCTGGGGGGAAAAGATTGCAGATAAAGAACTGCAGATTACTCCAAAACACTCAAAACCATCAGAGCCAAAACTGTGAGTCAGTGTTCACAGTAAGAATGCGAAAAGCATTACCGACAGAGATGAGTTTCCTTGGTCCACTCCTGGCATTCCCCTTTCCTCTTCAACACAAGTAACTGCAGTGTTGAACAGAAGGAGCTTGGCACAAGAACAGATCTCCTAGATCACTGAATGGAGCATCTGATATTGCTGGCAGCCAAATCCTCTAGTTAAATGCCTATGCACCATGTTCAAAGATTTTACTCTCTTGAACCCTGAGCTTTTCTTTCATCCATGTTTTTCTTATCCTCTCAGGCACTGAGTTCCCATACTGTGTATTTTCTCAACTCATGTACTTAACAGTAGTCTGCACTCTCCTATCCCTTTTTGCTAGGCTTATCAAGTCATATTCTTCTACTCCTCTTCTGTAAAATATACTCTCCAGCTTATATCTTTCCTTTGTCCATTCAGGTGTGATTTATCTTGCTTAAACATATGTAATGAGAATTATACATTTACATTTTGCCTACAAGAGCATTACAATTTTTCCTGATGCCTGAGCCGTAGTGTCACAATTTTTCTCCTTCTGATGGATGTGTTTCGGTACATCTTGTCACTGCATTTGCCTTTTTACCTCTTGCAGCATCTATGGCTCATAGACATCTTGTGAAGAAAGGTCTTTCTATTTCTCTATCATTTCTCTTTTATTGCCTATCACATGATCTTGCAAGGATTCTTAAGAAAGATGGTCAATAACTTTCTTGAGACTGATAGAGCTTCTTTCTAGGCAAGTGCTCTTCAGTCATTTCCATATTCACCTTTGAGTTCTTTTACTGGTCCTTGTAGTTTCTGAGATTATTGATGTCTCATATGGCACTATCACATGTTTCTTGATTTTCTAAACAATGGTAATCGCATGAGTAGGATCTCTTTAGGTATCAAGGAAAATATCAAATGTTATAGCATGCTCTACCTTTGACAAATTTGTGTTGCAGTCCACTGTCTGCTCTCTTTCATATTTTCAGTTGTTCCTTGCTTTCACACTGATTCCAAAACAGAATTCAATAAGATTATTAACTCGATAGGATTAATTATCCATACTAAATTCCCTGCTTCTTTCTAAATGTCACAGCTATTGTGCCATGAGATTATAGAAATGATACTGTGAATGTGAATTCACCCTCTTGGCTTGGTGCTATAGGATGGTAATTTAGAGCGCAATAAGCTCTTTGTGTTGTCTCTTCCTTCTTAGGTAGCCATCTTTTTCCGTGCATTTATTTTCCCTGGCCAACACATCCTTACCTCCATGCCAGCCTCATCCTCTTTTTGGAAAACTAAGTTGGCAATATGAGCGTTTTCTTGCATCTTTCATGTAATAGGCTTGAGATCATGGGAAATGTCTGGTGGAGAAACTTTGATAGTTATAGGCAAGAGAGAAGAGTACATAGCGAAATATTGTCACTAAGGCAGAGCTACATTTGAATATAATCCTCCCTTGCTATGAACTGTCCTGTTTTATGGATGAAGGGCAATCTGACCACATAGAATTTCATTACCTTTTCTTTGATATATCAGCACATTCAGTGTTACAGTCCTCCCACCTGTCTTCTTTAGTTTATTGTCTGCCATTTTTTTATAGTACTAAGTGCAGACTAAACTGAGCTCCTTACAGTAGATACCTGTCATTTGAGTGGTTCATAAAGTCCTGTGCCTATAAGGCTCTCTGAGTAAACCATGAGAATGTCATAAAGGTGACTGGAGTGCAATTATAGTTGCTAAATCAGCATCTTAACCAGTGTCTTAAGATTGTCCAATGCATAGGCAAAGACTGTGATTTGGAAGGTTTTGGTCCCTCTGCCATGTCTACTCTAACTATGCGACCTTGAGCTGTGGTGTCACCTCTTCAGGCATGTCTTTCCTGTCCTACCTTTTTTTGGTACCTTTGTCCATCCCCACATGTAAGTTGAGCTATTTTCTTCCTGCCCTGAGTACTGTCATGAGAAGATGTAACTTTTGGGAGCTGGAACTTTCCTCTCTGTATGCAGTGTGTGGATGTACACAGGAAGCAGGGCTGCAAAGCAGCAAGGTTACTTACTATCTTCTTATCAAACTGAAGCTGAAGCCCTATTTGGAGTGAACCTCGGAGGAGCAAGAGCTTCCTTTTCTTTCTTTAGGGGGACATGCTGCAAGGCACAATACTGTTTCTTTCCATCCTGCACAAGAAGAATTACGGTTGGGCAGTTTTTCTTGAATTCATTTACAAGGAGCAGATATTCCCATTTTCTCTGTAAATTGTTTACGCCTTTTCTTCCTACTGCCAGCTTTCCACAACTGGCTGCTCTCTCCTCACACATTTTCTGTCTTTGACAACAAATATTATGCTTCACCTGCCCCGGGTGCTGGGAAGATGTAGCTTTGCTGTTATTTTATAACCCATCCTCTAGCAGCCATTGGCTGTAAGTTGCTAGAAGGTCCCTCGTGAAATGCACCCTTTTCCTATACATGGAGTAAACAAGCACTCAGCATGGAGAAGATGAGAGAAATAAATTAACATCACACACGGAGCTTATGCAGACCTATTATTCATCTACTTATGTACAAAAGCATAGAAGCAACAGCTCAGAAGAAATTTTTCATAGTTTTTTGATTGAACGGGGAATCAAGATGTATTGACTTTGGCCATCTTGCAGATGTCTTGGCTCCCCATTAACACAACTTTGTATCTGAGACACACAATAGCTTTCCTTCCTTCAGCTCTGCAGAGTGCATCACCTCACCTGACTATTTCCTCTCGTTCAAAGTCATGAATAAGTGTGAAGAGACAGCTGGCTAAGAAAAACAAGAGCAGATTGATGAATTGGCTCAACTTTAGTTCAGGCAAAAGCCTCAACTGCACTGAAATCTACCCTGTGCTGCACCCCTGAGTAGACTGACTAAGAATACTTATAGTGCCAAAAGGTCCACATTTGCTCCAAGAAGTTCTGTCTAATGCAGTGATATCAGCACTGGTGATAATCTGATATTTTCAGCATTGCTAGAACAGATTTTCACAGCACAATTTTTTATCTTCCTGGTATTGCTCTTCGATAGAGAATTCAACAGTGTTAAATTTCTGGGGCTGATCTGCTGTAAATGTGTGAGATTTGCTTCCTCAAGAGTTGTTAGGAAGGTCTGAACCCCTGACCTGTGGAGTTAAGCAGAGATCTCCATCTCTCAAACTCAAAGTTTAACTTCAGCCGCTAGCAGCAACAACAGCAGCACTAGGCTCTTATCTTCTTAGACAACAGGGATGCATGACATGTACTTTGAAGGCATCTGCAAGTTCTCCTGAAGCCAACTATCTGAGGGCAAGGATTTGGCCTCTCAGTGTTTTGTGAATATACTTGCTCAGACCAGTCAATTAAAACTCACTGACATTTGTTACAGTATTCCTTTCCAGCTGTCTTTTAGGGTTTTTCAACAGGCTTTGGTGCCCAGCAGGAGCTGTAACTGGAGCAAGTCTCTGACATTTTAAATTCAAGTAGTCGTGACACTTGCCAGAGCAACCCTTCTGAAGTCAGTCATGTAATGCTCCCCTCATCCATCCATTGAGCAGGTCTGACTTGAAGGAGTGCTTTTGCTGACAGAATAATTTTGCCTTGTAAATTTTTTGTCAGGTATAATATCTGTTGATGAATGTTGAACTTAAGATGAACCCAGTATGAAATCTTTGGCTCCATATCCATGGGACAAAAGAGAGAGAAAAGAATTAAAAGGAAAAGAGAGAGAGCCTTGAGCTTCATGACTCGGACCACTTCCAGTAGGAATATGACAGAAGCCAATGACGGTTTTGGTGTTGACGGTAGAGTGGAATGCAGAGTGCCTCATTTCTGCCACATCAGCAGCACCTGCTGGATTTCAGTGCATGACTGAGAAACTGTTATGGCATCGCAGGAAAGTACGTCTTATGTGTATTCAGCTATAGACTGTAGTGAGCAGAGCTGGGGATTTCACCTCAGATAACATCACTGACAATCCTATTTTTATCTCTGTTTTCAGCCCTTACACATAAACACATCACATTGCAGCATACTTTATGTGTCTTATGGAGGAAAGTCCACTTTTACCAAACACCTCTTTTCTAACTATTGAATATAGATAGACTATCTATAGACTATCTAGTCTATCCATTGATAGACTATCAAACAGTCATTATTCTCTTAATTTCATTTCAGTAGCTTATCAGTCTGCTTTTATCTTCTTTGGTAGCTGCAGTGACTCAGAAGAATTCTTTGATGCCAATCAGGTTTGTATGTTGGAAAGACACTCAAGCTCTGTGGAGACAAGTGAGGATATGGGGAGTGCAGTGGTGACTCTACCTCATTTCTCTTCCCTCTTGATGCTTACAGTCATTATCCAGTTACCTTGTAACTCCTGATTACTCCACATTAATGAAAAAAAATTGGTGATACAGGTTAAGTACACCACGCTGGGCTCCTGAAGACTTGCAGGGCCTCCTCCTAGCTTCTCTGTGCTATTACTTTCCTGAGTAACCAAACAAGTACCAGTACCTTGATGCATTCATGCTTGCAAAAGGCTACCATCCATCCCTCCATCTCTTCATATTGCATGACAAGGGGCAAAGGGATACGTTCATCCTTTGTACCACAGCAGTGTGGTACAGCAGCTCCTGGCACAGACCAGCAAAGCTAGGTGCTGACTGAACAAAACAAAAAGAATAACAGATGAGAAATGTTCAGCAAGATGTTCTTTGTTAGCAAATGTTGAATTACTGAGAGCTTTTGCTGTTTTTTAGTTTGTGTATTTGTTTGGTTGGTTTGTTTGTTTGTTTTGTCTCAAGACCAGGTCTTTTTGTTGGAAAGGATGAGAAGTCAAAAACTGTAATCCAAAGTCAAGCTAATCTCTATACATACAAGAAGGGTCCCCTATTCTTCTAACAAGTGGAGCGTCCTCTTGGAGGCATGGAGAAGAGTGACAAGGTAGAGACTCAACTGCCAAGCTGTTTAAGATCCTAGACCTCTTTTATTTCTCAATCTCTCTCGTTTCTCAGGAAAAAATAAATAAGTAAACACAAATATTTTGAAAGGTCTCTAATGTGTATGAGTTTGGAACAAGCCTCAATATTTTTCATGAGACAGGAAAATGGATTCACACTCACTTCTAGTGACAACAAACTGTTCTCTGTTCTGCGTAGCTTACATTTGAAACAACCTCTTAACATTCATTCTCCAGACAGCACCTAAAATATGTGCCCCTTTCAAACATGATTCTAGTAGGTTTCTGACTGAGCCCTCCAAGGCTTTTCTATCTCTTGAGAATTCAGTTGCTCAGCATGTTGGTAAGTAAGACCCACAGGGTGTTGATGATCAAATGAAAAGCATTTTATTCAATATGGAACACTGTTGTTATTATTCATTCTAATAATTCAAATAGAGTCCATGATGAGAGACAGACAGATTCCTGAACATCCGGAAATTAATTTCCTGTGTGTTTATGCATGGCAAATTGATAGATTAATGCAATATAAAACAAGGGCAAGAAAAATATTTTTACACAAATATCTTATTAGTTAAATGTTCACATGATTAAAGAGGACAAGGAAATGGGGAGCATTAAAGAGTTTTTCAAATCTAAACATTTCATTTAGCATCCTTCTGTCTGTTTTCTTTTGCACAACGGAATTGCTCACAACACACAGCTTCATGACAGTTTTAATGACTTTAGTTAAGCCTCTGAATGAGAGGAGGAAAAACTCACCCGTAGGGAAGGATGGCAAGAATAAAAACAACAGAGAGCCAGAGAGATTTCACCCAATTGAAAAAATTCTTTATGAAGGAGTTGAACTTCAAAAAGTAATCTATCATAAAAGAGTAGCACATAAAATATTATAAATACTATATACAAAATACTATATACAAAATACTATATTTAAAATGCTATAAAATAATAGCAGACAAAAACACACAATTGGGTTGCCTAGGAAGCTACTATAGAGAGAATAGGTTTATTGTCACAACCTAGAGACTTTAGCATACAGATAAAGGTTCCTGTTGGGACCAAAATTCCTGAGAAAATATTATCATATATTTTATTATAGTCTTCTCATATGCCCATATGCCCATAAAGCTTCTCAGGCTGCCATGTGAACCAATCAGACAAATCCACCTCCCTACTCTGTCTGTTAAACCTGTCTCCTTGGCACTGAGCACAGCCTGACCTGGATGATGGAGCAATGTGACTCTAAGCTGCTTTTACACTCCTGCTGATATGGATATAATTAGGAGTGAGATACAGCTCACTGACTATGATCCTCAAATTTAGATGTGTAAGAAAGCTTTGTTACTAAGCTGATCCAGGGTAGGTGTTTACCTCACTGAGTTGAGCTAAATACTCTCTAGGCTCTATTAAGTGCATTGATTAGATATTCTTTTACTGTAAGAGGAGCACAAACACTCAGTTCACATGTAGCCATGTAAGTTTGAGGGTCTCAATCTGCAAGCTGGATCCCCTCCTTTTGATGAGATTCAGTTCCCCAAGCAAGATGTCTAGTGTCATCCTAAATACTATCAGCTGTTCCACGTGACTTTCAAGAGACGTTCAAGTGGAATGGATGTCCTCCTTCTGTCTTGCAAAATATCTTCCATGCTTAAGCAGATGGCTTAGATGACAAGAGTTATCTCAGATGACAACATTGCCACCCTCAGGACTGATCATAAATTAGAGCAGCCTTACTGCTGTTCTAAGTTGTGCCATGCTGTGCATGGATCCATGTGGCTGTGGCAATATTTGGATACCACTAATTACCTTCCATTGACCATGCTTCAGTATCTGAAGGAAAGTGTAACATCACATCTAAAAATATTCAGCTGTGCTTCAGCTTGAACCAACTGAGAACACAATCAGGCCATAGTATTGGATCTACTTTTCCTGACTGCCATTAATTGCCACTATTGCAAGAGTAATAGTCTTCATTTTTGGCCGCATTACTCTTTCTCATTAAAATATATTCCTACAATAGAAGCTAAAGCAAAGGGCAGAGGCAGATCTACTTTTTGTAGAACATCCCTAGTCATCTCAAATCCCACCTCAATTCCATGGTACAACTTTTGTACCAGACTGCTACTGAGTAACCCATTGAAGCTGAGACAAGAAAGCAATGCACTCCAAAGCCACTAAAGAGATCTATGACTCTTCAGTACCTCCCACTGTTTTTTTATTTCACTACCCTAAATAGGTGTGAAATATTCCCCTCCTGACTGACTAGTGAGCAAATGATGGTAAAGAACAACTGAGAGTCAAGGCTTCTTTGCTTTGTCTGTTTTCTTTGCTTCCCTCAAATGGTTCAGGCTCACTCAACCACAAATCCTTCAGCCTTTCCCTTAAGAGACCTTTCCAGTAGGGCCAAACAAATAAAAATGGCAAATACTGCCAGGACTCAGCTGTGTACTTCCTTCCCTTTGCAGAGTCATCAGGGACTACCCAAAGTGTAAGACTACAGAGGATAAGAGCTAGATAGAGAGAGTCACAGTTTTGTGAGCCCATTATTTTAAGCCAATGCAAAAGGCTGTGCAAGAGATCAGACTACCCCTGGCATGTTTGGATTTAAGTGTCAAGAAGACAGAAGCTGAAGGTCTTATACTGAATTGACCATAGAAGCATTTCTTCCCTCTTAACTGTTTTAAAAAATATCATAAAATGTGGAAGATGGTAAGGAATCCTGTGTGAAGATTTAAATAGGACTGGAGTCTTGCAGAGGCAGAAAGAGGCCTGCTAATGACAGCAACTAGTGGGAGAACCATTTTCATCAGCAAGGATTGAATTCATGAGAAGGATGACACCTAGCTCTCCGTCTGTCCATCTGTAGCAGCTTGATGAGTCCTTATTTCTCAATCTCCCAATAAAATCATTATTCAGTTTGAAAATTCATTTAAACTAATTTACTTCTAGACAATTTCAGACTGCTAAATTCTGCTTGATTAACATTTCCCTTATTATTTCCATCATTATAGCTACAGCATGAATTTCATTTGTTTTAGGTAGATGAAAGACAAGGAGAAACATATAAATTTTCCAGTGATTGCCTGTAGCTGGCAACTTTATTGTTTGGAAAGTCAGACAGATGCAGGTGTATTTACCCTTCTTCAAACACGAACCAGTGGTATTTGAAAATTACATCTCAGCTGTTTCTGTTTGTTCTAAATGTTTAATTAAGCTGCCAGATAAACATTTTTCAGCCTTTAAAGTATACTGTGCCTCTATCTAATGACATTAATATGAATTAATGCATTTAAATTATCTCCATCTTTTTAATGGAGTTTGAAATGTATTTTTAGGTAGATATGCAACTTAAATATCAGTCCATCTTTGTTTGCTACTTTAATTTCACTGAACACTAAGATAAGAATTTCTGGCATAATATAGCACAAGAAATTCAGTCATGATTTATGAAAAGCCTCATTTAACATTAATAGATCTACAGGGACCATTCATCCCTGGTCTGTGCTGTACTTTTAAGGCAGAGTACAGAAATATGCCTTAAAATGTGCTTTGTGTACCATAAGAGTAAGGGGAAAGCAGGAGCAGAATTTCAGCTTTGCTACTCAACCTTAGCAGCAAAATGACTGTTTCAGTAACACGAACGAAATGCATTCAGTAATCTCAGGTGGATCGTTCTGACCACCTCACCCATGTAAACCCCAGAAGAGAAAAAAATAATAGTTCTTATTGTCCAGGTTGTGCATCACAGCCTGGCCTCCTAATGGGAGCTTGTGGGTCTTGCCTGAGATCTTTCTCTACAGACATATTCAGGCTCCTAGCTCAATGCACCCTGGAGGGGTGATCTTCAAGTACCAACAAATTTACAGTACAGATTTCCACTTAGCTTTCTGCAGATTATATTACATTCCCAGGTCCATTCAGAAATATTTTCAGGGAAGGAAAAGCCAATACAGCCTTTCCCAAGCAAGATATTTCAATAGTCAAAATTTAAAAATGTAGAGTCTCTCCTCTCTAAAAAGAAGCATTGAAAACAGACAAAATTGGCAGTTGAGTTATAGATTCCCCAGTGACCAAAAAAAAGGCTCAATTAGGAAAAAGGTCCCTAAATGAGCTACATGAAAAAAATCTCCAAGGTGCAGAGACAAGGAAATATCAGAGACCAGATCATATCATTCGTGAAATAATAAGAAGAGTACTTTCAGGATTATTAAAAAACAATAGACTTTACTTACTAATCAGATAATATTATATCAATACACAAAATATGTTGTATATAATAATACTATTACATGTTAGAGTCGTCTCAAACTTTTATTGTCGGTATAATATTGGAAAAAAAATCATTTTTTAGGAAAAAAAAAAAGCTAAAAAATGCAGTCCTATTTTGTCAGTGAATAGAATGGTCCTACTGGAGGAACACAAGCACATTACACTTGCTGCTTTCCAGAACTGCCATGGGAAAGGAACCTGCCCACTTGCCAAAACTCAAGCTTTCCCTCCATTCAGTCCAATCCAGCAATGAAGGAAGATACATTTCCAGCCTCAAAAAAAAAAGGAGTATTTGATCTCAATTAGTCTCAAAGCATTTGATTATAAACAGCATCACTCCTTCTTATCATTGCTGAACTTCTGCAGTTCTGTGTGTTCTGCCAGTCTACCAAATCCCTCCCTCACAGGCCCCTAAGAGGCAAGAAAGTTGCAAAGAGATCATCCCTAAAAGGGACAAAGGATTTCTTTTTCTTCCTATCTCTCCAAAAACCTCTTCAACTCTAAAGCTCTCAAAGTCATTTTTCCTTTAAATACTTTTTCTTTTTCTTTTGTTTCAGATCCAACTTGCTACCTTAGTCTGTGCATATTTGTAGAGCGAGAGCTCTTCATATTTTCTATAGTTATGAAAAGTTTGGAAGTAAGAAATCTTGGTGCATTTCTTACAACGAGGATAATTCTATCCACTGATCTGCAGTCAACATATTCCCTTTGCTTTTGTCCAATATGCTTTTTTAGCAAATGAAAGGTGACACTGCAAGGCATTCTGCTCTGTCCCAAAACCCTGAGCCTCACACCGACTGCCATCTCGCTGCCTTACCCTGTATCCCGCTCTGAGGTTTGACAGCCTGAAGGCTGAGCATCAGATAGCAGTTCCTTTTAAAAGCAAGTTACCTTTTTAATGAATCCTTAATGCTGGTAATTATTCTGCTCACAACTCTGTGACAGGCGGTCTGATCTAGAGCAAGGTAACAATATATTGGCTCATTAAAATCTCACTCAAACATTTTTTCTCTTCTGAATCTCAGACACAACCATCATCTGTTTCACCCAAGAGCAGTAAGCTCACTGCAATCACTAGGCTAAATTACAAACTACAACATGCTACCCCCAGCACTAATTTGAATTTAAAAAAATCTGAATCAACAAACTCTTTTCAACAGAATTCATAGCATTCATACCTTCCTGAGGCAAACAGTCCCGAGGCAATTTTTGTTTGCATGAACATTGCTGAAAAGTTGAGGTGTGAACTTGTGCAACAACCAGTGAATACCTGAGTCGGTCACTGTAGCAATGACTTTTATGCAAGTAAATCCAGCAAGAAAATTCAGAATTAACTTCACTACTGGGAACAAATTGTTTTAGCCTTGTTTTCTAAGGAAATAAGATTTATTCAGTAATTCTGTGTGTGTGTGTGTGTGTGTGTGTGTGTGTGTGTGTGTGGAGCAAAGTATCAGTGGGATGTGTGCAGAAAACACTACATATCTGTTAGCTGTTTGATAAATATTTGACTTTGAGTTTGGACACAACAGGCTTACGTATGCTAAGCACGATTTCCTCACCTTTCCAACTACACCAGAAAACCTTGACATGTCTGGACCAGTTAGAGAAGGCTGTACAATGTTTTAAAAATCATCAGGTTTATTACAGAACATCAGCAGGAGAATGATGCTTGTAATTATTTAAACAGGTGATTATGCAAAATACTATTACCAAACAATTTGTTTCTCTCTTCAGATAAACATGGAAAATGCTTTCCTTTAGCAAGAATCTGATTCTGCTAACATTCCCACAGTTAAATTAAGTAATAAGTTACAGCCAAGATAAATGCATTCAGTCACTGTATGAAGTCAATTTGCCATCAATAAATTTTGTATTTATGCTCCTACATAACATCCCAAGTGTTACCTGCAATAATGTTCATAATTTTAAGGGATAATCACAGAGCCGTTTAGTGACATCACATCCATTTATCCTATGTAGTCATTCCAAAGGAATCGATGAATCTTGTAGTCTTATAATTGCTGTTATCAGTTAATTCTATCTTCAGACACATTGAGAAAGATGTGGAATGTCACTGTCCACAGAGATGTACTACTCTGGATTACAATCAAACAACGATAGTCTTCGGGAAAAAAAGCCTGGTGTTTAAGCACTGCAAATACCAAAATATTAATAAGAACAGGATAATGCATCTGCATGGTTTAGCAAATGTGTATACACTGACTCTGAACTACTTTGTCGCTTTTTAAGTAGCAAGCTTCAGGGTTGACCTTGGACAAAACTTTTTGTATGCCATTAAATCTGTACCCCTCCATCTTCTATCCAGAAGGTATTTGGTGTGGGGAACATCATGAGGGTTCACACAAGACCAGTATGATAAGGGATGAATCAATCTCACTTAACTTTTGAAATTTGCAAAATGGAGAGTTACATCGGAGAGTTTCACCTTGGGCTCCCTTTATAATCAATGAAGAAAAACTGGTGCTGCCAGAGAGGGAGTCATATGACCTGTTTTAGATGTCTCCTTCAGGGTAAGATGAATTGTGCCATAAACCTCAGCTACTTATAATGACTAAATCTCTATTGATTTAGTCATGATCTAGTCAATGGGTATATTGACTAGCTCCAGCAGATGTCTGCATTGTAGTTATCTAAATATACTCAGACATATCCCTCTTTGGGGGCAAAAGTAGTTGTCTAAACATGATTACCATGCCATGTGAGAGACCCTTGGATACCTAGGATGTCCACATGAGCTTGGCAAGCATGACATAAGTCTACAAGAGACATGCCGCCTGCAATAGCATTGACCCTTGGACATCTCAAACGGTGCCAGTGCAGTGGACTTGGTCCCAGGACATCCAAAGTGTCTGAAGAAAAAGAAAGTGAGAAAAGAAAACATTTTTTCAGACTAGCCAGACTTCCACTCCGCCTTTCACAGTGACAGCAGCTACAGCTCTGGACTGCACTCATGCTCAGGGTAAGATGTTCGGATGTCTGTGCTCAGCATTCACATTGCACCATGTTGCAGGCTGTTCTTTGCCAGGCAGGAGGTCCTTTCCAAGGGGCACCTCCATGGCCACCACTAACTGCAGAGGCCTCAGTCAGCTCCTAGCTCAGAGTATCTTGAGGACTTCCCCAATCACTGGGTCCCATACTCTGCTATTGCATTTACAACGTCACATATTGTATTTTGTAAGCTTATAGAGCTCTGCTTCAAGACTTGATACCTTGTTTTTCCCTTATTAAATTCACTGAAAGGCAGTTTTGTTGATTAGAGAAGTCCAGTATAAATTTATTAATGGAAAATTTATAGTAATTGCATGTTGTTCCAGCTCTGACCTTAGCCTGAAATAATCCTTTCTCCCTGCTTGTGCTTCTCTCTGCTGTACTCATGGGCAACAAGAGTTTCCTTCAAAATCTCGGTGCAGCTTTTCTCTGAAGGACAAAAAGGAGAGAGAAAGTATTTAACTTTTCAGCCTGAGGAAATGAACATACAATCTCTTCATCTACAAAGCAATAATGCTACTTAACTAACCTTATGCATCTATGTTCAGATCTCATCTGGAAAGCAATCATTTTAAAAACAAAACAACTTTCTTCTTTTTTTCTTTTTTTTCCTAGAAAGAAAGGATAAAGACTAGACCTTCCTTTCTCTAGTTCGGTACTATTGGAATTTACATCTGGTAGGAACCCAAAGAGATATCTCTTGGTTAAAGGCATTGTTGGCCTGAAACTGCAGAGGAGATAACTAACTTGCTTCCTAAAATGAACAAGATCATCCCTGATATTTATTTAAGGCTGCTGAAGTGAGACACTTTTGTCTTTTAATCTCGATGCTTTTCTCTACCTTTTGCTGAGATTTGAAATGGAAAGTCATGGGTCTTGCTGCAAGTGACCCTTGTGAGGGAAAAGTCACTGCAGTTTAGAAGGGAGAACATAAGCTTATTTATTAAACACTGTAATAGAAGCAGAAAGAATAATTTGTTATATGACGATGGAGTAAAACATATAATCCCTTTATTAGGAGTAAACAACTTTCTATCAACCTGGATTTGTGCTCCAGGAAGGTTAGGGTCTAATTGTAGACCGCATCCAAGAACCGACCCTACTCTGAGAAATGGCTGAGATGTGAAAAGAAGAAAATGAATGTCTAGTCAGACAGAGTTCAGCACAAAAGGTACTTGTATATGCCTTTGCCATTTGAACTTTTTGAGTTTTTTTGGAACAGAAAAATTCTACAAAGCCGTATTGCTTTTCAAGATGCTCTGATAGATCCAAGGTTGCCTTCCAGCCAAGCTCTGCCTGCCAATTAGTTTGGGAACCTGGTTTTCTGTTAACCTGTCCCAGTACCTTTGCAATCTTACTGGTTCTTTGACAAGGAACTTTGGTTTCTTCCCCAGTTGTGTCCTTCAGGAGCCCAGACTCCCGGTGCCCTTAGTTTGTGGAATATTTACACTGTTTAGTAGGACAGTTATCCTCAGCTAGTCTTAATGTAGGAAGATGTTTTTTTCACCACAGATGGAAACAACTCTAATAATTTCCCTGGAGAAATACTTCATTTGATTTGTGGTGTAGGACTGTTTTATGCCTGTATAAGGAAAGCTAGAAAGCTAGATTTAGCAGCTAGAAGGTGTTGTGAGAGTCTTCTAGATTATTATCTAGAACTGTCATGATACGAATGTAATGATTTGAACTGTCAAATCTTCAACATGTTCTCTCTTAAGTAATGCTAAAAAGCAGAGATTAGAAAATGCCTTCCAAAAGCCTCTGACTTCCAAAAACCCCTGATCTGTGTAGGTCCAAATTCAAGCCTAGCAAAGTGAACAATGTTTTGACTGATTCCAGTAGATTTTGGATCTAGCTGTTTATCCAGACATGTAGAAAATTCTATTAAATAATCAATTCAGCTTTTGATAAATGGGCAAGTTATAGGCCACTTTTGTATACTGCATCAGTTACTCTGACAGTGGTGTTCAAAGCAAAAACATTAATTCCTTTTTGCTGTCAGAACACAAGCTTGGTCCAGGAAAGTGCTTGTCCACTTTGAAGAGATATGAATCCCTGGGGTTTTTGCTGAGATAGCGTAGATCTATTCATGATGAAAAAGTGTCTTGGTTATTCATGAAATACACCCAAGTTTCAGCACCTTCAATCTAAGACAAAAACATTGTTAGAAATACAGTGTAGAAGTGCAAGAAGCAAACTGTGTTTAAAGCAAGCTCAAGAACATTGTTGGTAAGAGTCTGTACCTGGGAGCAATTCCTAGAGACCTATGAGCGGATCAGGCACGAATTCCAGAAAATGTGTGCATTTGAGTGATCCAAATTGGCACAGCATACTGAAAAGGGAAAATCTCTGAAAAATTTAAAAACTCACTTTGAAACTAAGGGCTCAGGCTTGGCCAACTTGAGACAGTAGAGCAGCACTATATGCTTGGTACACAAAACTCTTGACTTCATACTGAAATCAAGGAACAAATTGAAAGACAGTTCATGTTTTATCTTAGCTTTTTTAATCCAGTCACAAGCTTTGAATATGTAAAGAAACATGTACATATGTGACTTGTTTTTTCCAAAGTTCTTAAGTGCTTTCTGCTTCTACCAAATTTATTGGATATTGTTTTCATATAATTATTAGACCAGTTTGGTACTTCCTAGCATCCCTCAAAAGGCAAAAGACAGTACTTCTCGTACCTCACCTCTCGTACCTCATTTTCTAAACACAAAGGAAGCACAGTGATTTCTCTGAAGATTTGTACATGAGGGAGTTGTTTCAAGATGCTGAAAACAAAAATAATCTCTTAAATACACCCATCTGGGCTTCAGTGACACCCCTAGATTCTCCCCAATTCACTCAAGATTAATGCAAATTGCCTCTAGCTTTCACTGAGTGTATTCAGAGTTCCAAGTTTGCAACAAATCCAGGAGCATGTTTCTCCAGCTTTCTGTAAATTCCACAGCACTGTTGTTTCCTATCTTTGATAAATGTCTTTTCAAGCGTAAGGACTCTCTTTGAACGTATGAAAGGTGTTCCCCTTTGAAAAATGCTTTCTGCGTATGATAGGTATCCCTATGATCAATTTTTCATGCTGCCCTTTTTCTGCCTTCATGAGATTCTGGTTCTCAAATGATAACTTCATAGTCATTGCACATTTTATTCTAGTTGAGCTATCATTAAAAATAACATCCTCATCATATCTATCACAGATAAATCATGATTTTTTTGCAGGGCTTCCTTTATTTGCAGAAAATATAGTGTCAGGACTTCTATCACAGAAAATAAAAGGCAAAATGATAGAAATATTGACCAAATTTGGCTCACCAACAGTTAGGAATCAGGGGGAAATTGCTTCAAATTGTTTAAGTGTGTAGTTAAATGATTGTCAAGAGGAGTTAAATTTGAGACCTTCAAGTTCAAATATCCACCTCTGTCATTTCCATTAATAAATCCATCAGCTAGGTGTAGTCTTCGACTTGTAACAGTAAATAGCTCAGATTAGCCAAGAAGCCACACAGACTCATATCCAACTGATTAAATAAAAGCAGAAAGAAACATACTGTGAACTCTGGTGCTTTTTTTTCATTTATAGTTCTTGATTTGTCTACAATTAGAATAAAAACTACTATCACACAGATTTTCATGATGTTCCCAGTTTAATTGAATGCAAAATATAAGAAAAATCTCAGAAATTATCTGGTTCAATAAAATTTCCACTGTGATTTCTACAGGACTGTGAAAAAATTGGTTGTAGATTTCATAATTTCACTTGGTTGAACAAACAGGAAGCTTTAGAAACGTAGCTTACATCAACCACAAGACTGCATTTTTTCACAGTTATACTTACCCACATGAAGGAGACAGTCCCAGTCCAGTGATGGAATCTGTCAACACAAGGGACATTCCAGCTCCAGAACTTACACTTCCTGCCACAGGGTTGTCATTGAGAAGAGCCCTGCTTATTTGAAGAAGCATATGCTCAAGCTGTGAATGAGTCATACGAATCATCTCAGGGCCACAATTATTATTATATCATGAGCTGGAGAATTGTATAACCCAGAATTCACGTATATCAGAGAAACAGAAGCAAGGTCTGGCAAGTATTCCCCATGAGCTGATAACACATGTGTCCTTAGGCATGTGTCTAAAACTATGCCTTTTTTTATATTTAATGTGGACTCTCTAAGTGCAGAGAATATTTAAAATTGGGTTCATATGTGACAATAAAATAATAATTCATCACACACTCTGTTAAGATCTTTCTTCCTTCAATAGATCTTAATTAATCGAATGAAAAGAGTCTAACAACCAGAGCTGCTCTAAATTTTTGCACAGAGCATTGAATCCGTTCACGCTGGACATACACTCCAAGATGTGTGATGTGCTCAAAGAACAGCCAGAGTAAGGCTGTTTGCCCAAGTCCTCTAGGCAAATCCCACCTAGTTTCTTCTACACTGAAGTTCACCAACTGAAGCAGTGGGCTGCACCACCAAACTCTACAGAATTCATCCAGTTATGTTCGTAAGACCTTCTGTGATAAATGAGCATTAGGGTCTTTATCAAAAAAAAAAAAAAAAAAAAAAAAAGAAAAAGAAAAAAACACAAAAGCAGATTAAAAGGAAAAAAAAGTTATCAATATATAGACAAAATAAAAAGAGGCAAAAAAGAATCAAGCCAAATAAACTGTTGCACATTACCCACTCAGCATTCCCTGGAAATTACCCACAGAGGCAGGGACTCTTGGATAGTGAAACTAGCCTGAGGATTTTTTTCTTAATTACTCCTTGTGGATTCTTAAGAAATAAGCACAGACTCTCTTAGCCCCCTGCCCTCATAACCCCTCCAGGAAACCACAGACCAGAGACTGAAAATCAAACTACATAGATTTTCCTATAGCTCTTTAGTTCACTCTTTGTAGCTGTCTATATGCATGCCCTCCAATTTTCAGAGTCTGTTCCAAATGCTCTGAAAACCAGTCAAGAATAAAAACAGATCTTAAGGTAACATGTTGGGGCTCATGAAGCTTGAATACTATACATTAAAATCAGAAATTTTCCAGTTTTTGAAACTGACTTTTGACTTTTAATGACTTAAATCTATTCCTTTCTTCTTTCTTGAAGTACCTGCCTCCATAGACTGATTCTTTCTCTGATTCTTGTTTTGGATCATCACAATGATCTTCTGGAGGCTTGACAGCAAATATTTGGGCATTATTAGGAATAATCCATCTAGCACTGACAGGTCTGCCCACAAAGACTGCATTCTAATGTTTTGCTCCTGTCCTACTCACAGCAATGCATCTCTCAAACAATACTTACTCCAATCTGTGGTCTAATCATTTCAAGAAGATGTAAGAAGTAAGTTTCAAAAATCACAAAACACATCCATGTACTGAACACATCTCATTAAAAGGCCAAGGACAATAAATTTCTATTTATTCGCTTTGTTAGCCTCACTTTCTGCTGACCTGTTCTCTCACATTTCCCACTCCACTAAACTGAGGGCCAATAGAATAGTGGTAGAAGTTGTGGGACCTCTAGTGACAAGCAATAGTTTCAGCCACTCTTTCTCATTTTCTGAAGTTGCTGTTGATTTTGCATGCCTTTTATTTTTTACCAGTTGCACCACTTGAAACATCATGAGTCTCTGCAACAGATTGCACTCTTTTACACTTTTACAATGAAAACTTTTACACTTTTACAATGAAAACTGGCCCAGTTTTGGTTCCAAAATATGGAATAGTCTCAAGCCCTTTAGTCCTTTCCAAAGATCTCACTCAGATAGTGTTAATTCTGCTAGCATTAGTCCTCTCACTACTAACCCTGGACTTGTCCTGATACAATGCTGGGAAATGTTATTGAAGATTTTAGTAATATGTTCAGTACACAAAGAAAAAAAAAAAAGAACAATCCCAAATAAACTGGAGACATTGTTTAATGCCAAGTCCTACAGACTGCTTTAAAAGCCCCACAGGTATTTCTGTTTACTGGAAAGTTTATGTGTGAGAGACATAATGCTCTAGTCACCTGCAATATTGAAGACTCAGAATCCAGTCATATGCACTTCCCTGGGAACAGAGGTTAAAATGGGGCAGGAAATCAAATTGCCACCCAAAGCAATCTATTCTGCCAGCAGCAGGGTTACAAGGAGAGGAAACATCTGTCTAGAGAAATATTTCCAGAATGATGTCATTGCCTTTTAGCAAGGCATTAAACCAGCATGGAAATACAGAAGGCACCGGAAAATCAGTAATTTGCCTATAAAAACCCAAAGCTTTTTATTTATCAAAAAGTCTGTAAGGAATAGTTTGAATTCTAACAAATATTTGTAGGGTTTAGTCTTATTTATTGAAAGAGCCTGGTTACCTCAAATCATTTCCAAAAAAACACCTGAATGTCAGAGAGGACAGTAAAAGACAATCCTGGCAACTATTAACATACAATTAAAATGGCAAAAAGGTAGGGAACAGCTCAAATAGGAGATAAGGAATGGGTGGGAAACTAAAGAGCATGAGGTGCTTGATTGAAAATGACTTTTGTCTCACTTTAAGTCAAAATTATACACAAGAAAAAAATATCCTGAACTGTTCAAGTAAAGCAACATCAAGGAGAATAAGTCAACACTTGAGAAGCAAAAGTTCTGTTTTATGCTAAATAATCTGATATTATAAAGTAACTCTCTTTCTAGCTCCCCATACACAGCTAATATGCTGAATTGTCTCCACAAATAGTACTTGTCAGTAGCTAATAAAAGGTATCAGTTGGCGCCTGATAGTGTCAGCTTCTGCTCTAAAAAGTGGTTTTGCAATAATGCTGATGTAGGGATCTGGGTTTATTGCCTCTCAGTGATATCCAGATAAAATTGACTCAGGAACAGAGTCATTTTCGTATGGGGCTACTCCAGTCTCAAACACTCTCCTGAAGGAGATGAAAGAAGTGAAGAAAATGTACAGTGTGTAGTGTTTGTTTTCTATATGTTTATGTACAGATGCAGCCACAAATCATTGTGCAGACTTAAATGACAGTCTTACAGCTTAATAAAGCCTCCTACAGGAGTTTTAAACTGAGCAGAGAGAAAAAGTCTTCCCACGAGCCAGTACAATCTTCTGGAGACCAGTTAAATTTAAACACTGATCAGGCTGGAGAGCCAAATCCAAACTCCCAGGAAGACTGAGTCCTCCAAAAATAACCATACTGGCCCTCAGACCTTAATACCAACATATCTGGTAGATCTTCCATGCTATGATTGTATCCCTGCTCATCCTAGATATAGCCAAGCCCGTTGTGTGTGTGTATAGAGAGGGCCAGTGAAGGAGACATCTACCTGCTCTCTTGAGATGCACTTTGGGACTGCAGATAGAGATGCTCCAAAGGTCACAGCTCGCATGACCTTCATAGCCTGAGAGGTCTCAACAGCTGCTTCTGGGCAAGGCTGATGCTCTCAAGGGACTTTATCACACTCTGTGTTCTTGCTGAAACATTCTTGTTGCAAAGTATGTCACTCCTGTGACTAAGGCTGGTGTCAGAATTGGGGGACTCTGAAGCTTGTGAAGGGCTGGGAAAGGAGGTCTATCTGTGGGAATTCAGGCTGTGGGCTGGAGCACTGAACACCAAGGATCCTCATGCCTTGCTGTGCCCCTCCTGCAACTTGGTGCACCCACAGTGTGCACTCATACTACATCATTTCTTCTCCCCATTCCCTGAAACCTACCAAGACCACTGCAGGGGTTTAAGGGACCAGAGACTTAAGCATAAATGAAGACCCTAATTCCTGATGGCTGTCTCTAAGCTCAGCCCCCACACCTAGTCTTTCAGCAGAAGACTGTGTGAAGAAGTTTATCAGCTTTTCATACTCTCAAATAAGTGTTTCCCAATGCACAGGGGCCAAGTGTCATCAGACTTTTACAGTCCTCTCTCTCAGTAAGGCTCTATTTATCTCATCACAGAGCAGGCAAGCTCAAGAGCTGCCAGTCTTTTGTTTCCAGCTGTACAAGTATGCAAGTTTAAAATCATGTACTTTGCATTCATGTGTCTTTGTTTTCCTGTCTTATTCAGCAAGGATCATATCTGAAATCACAGATTCTAGGTGATGCCTAAGTCAGTTTTTGTGACCACCAAAAGTTCAGGCATGAACTTCTTCCATGAAGAAGCAGGTCTTCCCCTATGTACAGTCTGCAGTGGGTTTGAAATCAGTTCCCTTTGGCAGATGGGCAACGAGATGTCTAAGCTGGAGCACTCAGAACAGACACAGATGAATCTGGAAGTGTATAGACCCTGCTGTGGCAGCAAGGAGAGCTAAAGGGTGACTTATCTAAGTGCAAGTTCAACATCTTCGATACTTGAGCACCTCTACCCCATGATGGAGCTTTAAAATAGTCAGCATATGTTAGCACTGGGACTATATGATCATTAAAATGTAGATTACCAAAGAGCCAGGGATTGATCCTGAACTCATCTCACAAGGAGGAGAGTTTTGGTCCCCCAGTCAGACTGTCAAGTTTTTCCAGCTGCAATATACTCCATCTTTCTGCTCCTGCTTTTCAAGGACAAACTTTTCTGTCCTTCTGGGCAGGGGAGGAGGATATTTTAGCAAGATCCTGACAGACTTATACAATTAAAATGGAACTTCAAATGTCTTCAATTTACATGAATTATAAGAGCAATTCATGTGGCACACCTAAAAGTGCCATCTCATTCTAGATCACAGATTTTGCGTGGGGGAAGAATTAGAAGTAAGAGTCAAAAATATTAACTGCAGAAAAGACAAAGGTCTTGCAGCCTTACCTGCTTTCAGAGGCATCTTTTCGATATCATTGGTTTCAATGGCTTTGCACAGGCACAACTTCCTGAAAGCAGGAAAGTAGACTGATGATAATGCACAGAATGAATTTAATGCACAGTTCATTTCCTCTTTGCTCTGCAGTTGTCTTGGCTACCAGAGTGAAAAGATGCATTTGTCACTAAAGCCAGGCAATCTTCTTGAAATAAACATAGGAAGCTACAAATCTACAGATAAGAAGGTGTCATTTATTTTTACACAATTTTCTTCTCAGAAATGCACTCTAAACCACTTTCTGGAGGGGTATACATTTCAGTTTAAATGATTCATTTACTGGGTTATTTTGGAGTTTGCACATACTGTCTTTTCATTTTTAATTTAAATACAAAAATACTCCTGGCACGGTACTCAAGGCAGGTAGGAAGAGAATGCAATCAGATTGCAGGGACTGCTGCCAAGTCATAGCTTCTGCAAAACCTAATAGTAGTGGAAGTGTGAAGGTATTTCCCTGCCACTACTGTAAATGCAGGATTACACGAATGCCTTAATTTCAAAAAGGGCTTGATTAAAGTATTAAGTCAAACAGCAGGAGATATCTTTTAATTAATCTCCTCAATATGTATCAGTTACTAGTTTGACCTTTATAGGTACAGCCTTTTCATGGTAAACTGAGCCAAATATCACTCAGTTTGGGTTGTCGCTACTAAATCACAACAGTAAATAAAACTCTACCATAAAATTGAAGAATATTATTGATATTTTGCTGAACATTAATGAGCTTATGATTTGCAGTTTGCCAAACTTGTCATGATACAGTTATGAGACGCTAATGTTGTGAGCAAGTTGCTGCTCAAAGACATATGATTATTTATGTAATTTGTATTTTGTTAACATAATATGAATAGATATTATTGAAATTTATTATTTGAGGATAAATATTAATACACCATTTTATAAAGAATGTTTCATGAATATTTTTAAATTTTCAGTTAATACATTGCATTCTCTCACATCTACTTACATGTAACAAACACATACCAGATTCGCTACACATTCTGAGCCCAAGGGTTTAGTGTTTATGAATGTTGTATTTCATGTTTATCTCAGTAGCATACAAGTATGTGTTCTGCTCAAGGCTGATGAGATTCTCCGAAGCCCATAAGCTCCTGCCAAAGTTGCTTTCTATCACATCAGCAGAAGAGCTCTGTGACAGAAATAATAATCTGCTGCTGGTCGATTATATTCACACAACCAACATAACTCTTTTGAATGGATCAATTAGAGCAAATGCTGCAAGTTAACCCTTCTACACGTGTAGAATTGTTGCCTCTTAATGACATTTATTTTCCTAAAATCTGAAGAAGCTACAGTAATTTGCAATGCATGCATTAAAGAAAACAAAACCAAACCAAAAAAGCATTTCTTACTATTGCTCAGAGATCATATGCATCTCCACAATGTATTCCAAGGAGCAATCCTTTCTCTTTTGTGTGCTTTCCGAAATACCTCCATTCAAGGGC
This sequence comes from Nothoprocta perdicaria, assembly GCF_003342845.1. Classification (NCBI taxonomy): domain Eukaryota; kingdom Metazoa; phylum Chordata; class Aves; order Tinamiformes; family Tinamidae; genus Nothoprocta; species Nothoprocta perdicaria. The sequence goes on from NW_020456088.1 coordinate 241,056, forward strand.
ACATTTTGACTATGGGGTTGTTCCCATGGCCATTACCCTGAATACAAACAGAAACTCTTGGATTTTTGTCACACATCTAAAAATGCTAGGCATTGTCTAACCCAGAAGCTTCTGTCCTATAAAGCAACCAAAGTCCAGGCTTGGACTTTACATTAAATAATAAATAAATAAATAAATGAAGAAGAAGAAGAAGAAGAAGAAGAAGAAGAAGAAGAAGAAGAAGAAGAAGAAGAAGAAGAAGAAGAAGAAGAAGAAGAAGAAGAAGAAGAAGANAAGAAGAAGAAGAAGAAGAAGAAGAAGAAGAAGAAGAAGAAGAAGAAGAAGAAGAAGAAGAAGAAGAAGAAGAAGAAGAAGAAGAAGAAGAAGAAAACCTATGTCATAACCCAACAAAGCTCATGTAAAACCTTGTCTTTGGATTCAACCAATTTTTCTGCTTGTCTGCTAAATCAACAGCCTGCTTCCTGCATCCCAGAGACCTCATCCTCCATTGATGAGAGCAGAGTGAGTGGAGGTGATGCATTTGGGAGTCTTGCAAGCCTTTCCCAAATGGATGATCACCCACTACTAGAATAATGTGCTTGTGAGATAATTTTTACCCTCTTACATTAATTAGCCCATTGATCAACCCGTGGAGCAAAATAGGTTTGCTTCAGAGCAACTGTTTTCTTCAGATTAATGACCTCAGTGATTGTTGTATGGAAAAAATATTTGCACCTGTTTAATTGCACTGCTAAACCATTTTTGCTGAGAAGGTTCCATGGCATGGCACCCTGCACAGCACAAATAATTTAAAGACAAGCATTTTAAAAATAAACACTTTCCTCATGGTTCCTTTCTGTCTCGATTCCTGTCAACGAAGCATCACTATTGAGTGCTATAATGCAATCAGAAGAGTGTACATCAGTTGTTATCCAAATATCTCCGACGTTTTTCATCAACTTCAGGAGAAGAGACAGTTGCAGCCACAAAAATCCTGAGTGGATTTAACCTTGATGGTTAAATGTAACCACTTTAAAATGTTATTATGTGAATAATATTGTTAACTACAACTCCCAAATGTCACTAGTGCTGAGTAAAACTGATCATTGATACCTTGGGCTATTCTGGAGAAAAACAATAGGGTAAACACCAGGGCTCAGAGAAGACCCTGGGAGCCAGGCACACAAGAACTGTGGCACAAAGTTGAATCACTATTTGCCAAAGCAACAGAGATTTAGGTCAGATAGAACAAGAGCAGAATAATTTCTCTCTCCACAATATCACACTTGCAACATCTGATATCTGGAGAGGGGAAAGAGGGCTTAAATTTCCCAAAAAAGCCCACAGTGATTTTTTTAGTATGTATTAGGACCAAAAAGAGGGCAGGGAGGGTGAAACACAGTTACAGAAGAGTTAATCAGGCTTCATTCCACTTTTTAAGGGTCAAGATTGTGTGTGTGTGCATGTCCCCCATTACAAAATGTAGATTAAGTGGCTTAGCTCTGATGGCAGGGAAAAAGAAGACAGCTAATTTATACTGTCATGAGTGTGGTGCAGGCTAACAGCACCAAGACACTGAGTAATTTTAGCATGTCTGATGCATAGTAATTTGTAAAGCTTCTGGCAAGCCTTGGTGGTAAATATGAGCCTGAAAGTTGTCTCACTTAAAGGTTACATTAAACTTTTTCTTTAGTCTGGATAAATGTTGTGGATGTGATGCTTTTTGAAGAGAAAAAAAAATGAAGTTGACCTTCAGCAAAATATTTTTGATTCTTGAGACTGGCAATCAAGACAGTTTGGGCTGTTCTCAAGCTTGAGTTACCAGCCATTCCTCTAGCCTTAAAACATGCCATATGTTTGCTGACCACAAAGACCACAAGAAGATATCATTCCGCTTCCCTTTGGAGAGACATTAGGACTGAAATGAAGCAGACTTATTCCATGCTGGTACACAAGCACCGTTCTTTACATCGCAGTCACAGCTCTGTCAGGCTGCTGTAACTAATCCTGTCATTCAGTGCAACTGCCACCCAGCACAGCAAGTGGTGTGTCAGACAAATGCCACAATTCAGGTCTAGAGAAGAGAATGTAACAACAACACATTAGAGCATCTCTTTATGCTGGTGTATTTGAGATTCATAGGTTTTAAGGTCAACAGGGACCACCTGATCCTACAGTAGAACAGCAGCCATATCGTTCAATCATCTGCTTACTCCTATGCTAAGTCCAGTAATTGGTGTCTGCCCTAAACTTACCTTCCAGAAAGGCATCTGGTCTTTATTTAAAAGCTGCAGGAGAGAGTAAAGGCACCAGTATATCTGTTATTTGTTCTTTTCCTAGATCATGTATTTATTTATTTGTTGTATTATTATTTCTTTTAATTGTCCAGGTTATGAAGGTAGCCTTTGTGGCTGTGGTTCTAGTTCCTTCCCAGCTTCAAAAACCACAGACCTACTTGTCTCCAAGCAAGCTCCTGCTCTCCCCATTCTGGGAGGGCACAAGGCAAAAACCTCCGTGGTTTTGAAAGAATGACACTATTGAAAGAAATAGTGATTTTTTTGGTGATATTTGGGATCCAGTGCAAGACATGGAAATTTAACAGACCTGCCAGCTAATAGACAAATATTTGCTAGTCTTGTAATGGAGAGGAATTCAAATATCATTTCCTCTCTCTCAACAAGCACTTCTGGTCTTCCAAGCACTGGAAGGTTCTTCCTTTCTACTCACTTGATATGTTTTTACCAACAGAATTTTCCTGCTGGCATCTTTTTATCTCTTAAAAGTTGAGTTTTCCCTTACTCTGCTCTCTGAAGTCATGATGTTCCTGGCTACTTTGTTTTCCTTTTTTTCTTTCCACTTGCAAAGGATAAAGGTTATAAATCTTACGTAAGATACTCCCTGAAGGCCCATGAAGAGCCACCTAAGTCCTCTTGCTCTCACCCACAAGCCCGTAACCTTACCCTACATACTATGTCATCTGAAATACTGTCAGTACATGCCTAAGTGGCCATCATTCTGTAGGAGAGCAACATCAAGTGCACGTCATATGCTGATTTCACCACTAGATATGACAAGCACTTGTTACCAGCGAAAGAATCTGAAAGCTGGATTAGAAGATAAGTGTACCTCAATGGTTACAGGGCTGTTTTCTGCAGTCCTCCACAAAGTATTATCTCAGCTACCTGCTCTTCTAGACCTGTCTTTGGTCTCTCCTTCACTCCTCATGACCCATGGTCCTTGTTCCATTCCATTTTCTCTGCTGATGCTGGGCTTGGATGCTCTGCAACAGTATCTGATGCGGACAATATAAAAACATCAGTTTTTTACATTAGATTTCCTTTGGAAGATTTTTCAGATAGAATAGTAGAGTAAAAGCACAACTCTCGAATGTAGACCTTGTACTTGTAAGCTTAAGTCTTTGGCTTCAAACCAGAGGTTACCATGGATAGCATGACATGCATATTGCTACATTTCATCCCTATTTTTAATAGAAACTTAGCGGGGGAAAAAAAGAGTCATCAGTCTGAGCTGGACATCTTGCATGGAGAATTCACTTAGGATTCACTTAATTCACTTAATTCACCCTTAAGTACTTATACATATTAATCAGATCTCCTCTCAGCCTTCTCTAGGCTAAACAGGCCCAGCTTGCTTAGTCTTTTGTCATAATATAGATGGTCCAGGCCTCTTACACCCAGGATGTTGGTTTAACATTGGGAGGTTGTAAGTCCTTCCACAAGACATGCAATAAGGATTTACTTATCTTTCTTTTCCTTCTGTCAACAAACTACAGCACTGTTGGAGTAACTCAGATGTAGTGGGGCATCTCATGTGACTGGACTGTTTTGATGGACAGATAAAAACTCTACAGACACATGCAGGAAAATGAGGAAGGGATTTTCTTCCGTGTGAAGAGCAACTCATATACATGGAACTCTTGCATGGGTCAAAAGAGGGGATGTGTAAGAGCCTATGGACCAGGATCAGAGGAGAAGCCTATAAGAGTGACATTGTGATAGAAGAGCATTACCAAACAGCAGACTGAAGTGAGAAGTGATATAACCTTCTTTTACTTGACCAAGTCCCTGAATCACTGACCCTGGATGATACGAATTCAAGGAGATGGAGAGTCCTGGGGATGTTGAGACCTCCTTGATGACCAAAGTGAAATGTTGCATCTTTGTGCAAAAAAAAAAGGGGGGGGGGGGGTGGTAAAGGAAAACCAGTAAAGCTAACTCCAGTCCCTGGAAAAAAAAAATATGGAGCCAGGCCCTTGGAACACATTTCTGAGCGCCTGGAGAGGGAAAAGGTGATTGGCATCAGGTGGATCAGAGTAAATCATTCCTGATCCACCAGATTGTCTTCTATGATAAAAGGACTGGATTTTTGGATGAAGAGAGAAGAATGGATGTCATTTACCTTGAATTTAACATCTTTATCATTTACATGAAGTGAAGGAAAACTTGTTCAAAAAGTTTTCAGATGATACCAACCTGAGGAGAACCTCTCAAGACACTCAAGCTCAGGGTTTTCACCCAGAGGGAGCTAAGCTTGCTAGAACAATTCAACAGGAATCTCATGAAATTCTCAGCATGCCCTGCATCAGAGAAAGCCAACAGCATCATGGGCAGTATAAAGAGCAGTAGAGTCAGGAGGTTGAAGAAAGTGGTTATTCCTCTTTACTCATTAGAACATAGCTACATACTTCATCCAGCTTTGGGATCACAATACAAAAGATACATTGATAAACGAGACTGAGTTCTATTGAAGGCCACCAGATGATCAAGGACTAGAGCACTTGTCCTCTGGGGAGATACTGAGGAGGTTTTGTTTCTTCAGCCTGGAGAAGAGATGGCTTTTGGGGAACCTAAGAACAACCCTCAGCAAAAATTTGATCTTCTCAGTGAGAGATTGTGGGAAGATGAGGCAATCAGCATAAGCTGAAGCAAGAGAGGTTCTCGCTAGATATATTGAACCTCATAGAGATTTCTGCACTTGCATTTGCTCACATGCACACACACACATGCACAGAAACATTTTTTTAATAACTCTTTTACCCAAACATCAGTAACCAAATATCTGCTTGAACATGATAAGTTCAGGAGTCATTCCCAGACATATTAAGCTGAATAAATACTTCAATATTTTTACTGAGTTGTTCTTGCTTTTTTTTTTTTTCTTTTTTTTTTTTTTTTTTTTTTTTTTTTTTTTTTTTTTTTTTTTTTTTTTTTTTTTTTTTTTTTTTTTTTTTTTGTGAGAACCCATTTGAGGGATTGAGCTCTATATTTGTTTTCTTGTATTTATGTCATGAGAGGTCTCTAATAGGGAAAAATATATGTTCTAAAAATCTACATAATGGCTTCTTTCCAAAAGGGCCATTACAGGCTGTAAAATAAATAGAGCTCATTTAATTCCGTTTGTAAATATACACAGTTTGGAGACAATAATAACACAGAGAAAGTAAATTAAACCACAGAAAACACCGTATCCAAATGATTTTATGAAACCAACGGGGAAAAAGTCAACCACAAGATAACAGAAGAGTACCTTGTGGTGAAGAGTCCCAGCTCAGCAAACTCTTTAAGCATATGCTTGATGGAAGGCCAGATTTAAAATGGCTCTAAGTGTCTTGCAAAATGAAAGCCTTAGTTATGTACAGATATAGTATAAGAAAGAAACCATAGTGGCAATATAACTAGGTTTGGGGTGCTAATACCTCAGTAAACCTGTTTAATATTGCCCTACTTGATAATCTAAGGAAACTCTTAGCTCATCTGTAGGGATCCAGCACCACGAGGCCATACTGAGCCCATTTTCCACTGTGGTCATCTTCCTAGGGAATTTATGACTTTGTATTTGCTACTGTAAAAGGCACTGCCAAGAGAGCTTGGTTAAGCTCCATTTACCAGTTGTTTCAGACCATTCCATGTCCATCACCTTTCTTTGGATTATTTATATTACATATATATATATATATATTTATCTATATAATACATATTATATAAATATAAAAATACATAATTATAAATACATAATTATATATTATATTATGCCAGCATTACTGTCATCTCTAGGCTTTATCAGGAAGGATTTTATGCTTTCTTTCAAATCATCATTTAAATCATAAAAGACTTGAAAATGCTTTGCAAGTGTCACCAAGCAGGCTTAAGTAGCCATTCACCTGCCTGGTTATGACCCTTGGTTTGCACACATGTTTTGAGTTCTGCCCATTAGCAGCTTTTAATCAATTTAATGTGTCCAGGTTGATTTTCTGTTTTTCTAGTAGCTTAATCAAAACATTGTGTGAGACCAAGGCAAATGTTTTAGCTAAGTATATCAAACTTATACTATTCGGCTTATCTACACAGCTTGTAAAGCCATCAAATAAAACTCTCCACTTTTCTTTGTAAAGATCTATTGCCTGTAATCCTAGGTAGATTAGCAGTAATTACATTACTGGTTTTTAATCCTTTATCAGTCAAATCCCAGACTGAATGTTCCATTATGTTCCCTGAGATCAATGTCAGGCTGAAAGACCTGTAATTACGCAGATCATTCTTATTACCCTTTAAAAAATATTGGTATTTACTTTCCTGAAGATTCCTCATCTTGCTAATCATCAGTTTTAACAAATCTCAGGGTACTTTGGACAGCTCCTTAAAATTCTTGGATGCAAATCACCTACCTCTGCACTTTTCCAGTCCTTAACTGTTTGTAGTTATTTTAGCAGATGCAGTGAAAACAAAACACCATGTCTTTCCTGCAGGGTGGGCAGCATGCACTGCTCACCATGTACCTTCTAGAAGACTCCTATGGAGAGGCTGGACTTTCTTTAATGGTAGAGAATTGAGAGACTGAGCACTGGCCATCCCAGCAGACTCCCTGTGACAAGCTCTGGGCATAGAAACATCCCAAGGGAGTCTGGCACTGTCAGAGGTACCAGATTCCTTCAGAAATGAGCATTTCTTCACACAGGACCAATCCTTCCCCCTGGGTGATTCCCATCCAGTCTGCCAACAGAGTGTATTTGATATACGGAGTAATGGATACCCTGCTCTTGAGAAAGGCAAATCCCCTACATCCTAGGGGGATCTGGGCCGGAATGGAGCTGTGTGAGGACTCTGATCCATGCAGTTCAATCTGCAGTGAACAGTGACCCAAGGATCAGATTGATTTACTCCTCATAGCCCTGGGGGATGGATTCAGGAGCAGCTGCTTCGTGACCCCTGCTTTACACAGCTAAGAGAACGTGAAGATTGTATCACACAGATCTTGAACAATTTCCTTATTATGTGGTAAACAATCATTGGAGGGACATTGGAGGATTTATTTATGTTAGCCTCACAATGTAACTTGGTCTTTTGCTGTTGGATTTGTTTTTGAAACAGCCTTGCACAAAGAAGAATAATATAGAAATATTAAAACCCCATTTCCACTAAATCAGGTCCTAACACGTCAGCAACAAGTTTCCCAAAAGGACTGGAAGCCAAACATAGCTAGACATTGGACCAATATGATTTATTGTGTTTTAATGACATTACTACTGAATCAGTCACAACTACATTTGTCTCTTTGAATTAGTAACAAGGCAGTGAAAAAAATACAGGATATATAATAAATACTAAGTATGACAATATGAATTAATAAAACATAAGGGGTTTGATTTGTATTCTATATAAACCTTTTTTATTTACAATTTGAACCAAATGTTTTTGACAGCCTCTTAATTTCTGTTTTATTATTTACTAAACACAGACTTGACAAATCATTAATTTTCTTAGCTTTTCTTGAGTTACATTTGTTTGTGTCTAACTCATTCTTTCTAAATTTGGAAAGAAATTTGCTTTTGGCACCCAATTTAATATAAGTGAAGAGATTTGCACAGATACACCCACCACTTTCCCAGACAACACAGCCCATTCATTTTCACAGCACAGTGCTGATGGATTTTTCTCACAGAGTGGTTGAAGAACTGTGAATCTGTCCCTTACTTTAAGCATACTACTGACTTAAAGCGTAATGTACTATACCATATGTCACAACGCAGTTTCCTTCTACTCCCCAGACTCCCAGTCTGGACATCACTTGATTGCATGGCATAAATAAGTGTTATAATGCCCTGTATATGCCAAAGGTCACATATGCCTGAGCAATTAAATACTCAAAGGTGCATCTACCCAAGACTGATGAGTGATATCATGGGATATCTCACACAGATCCCTTCCTTCCCACCCAAATCCCCAAATATCTGCATTCCTCAGCACCCAGAGAACACACCAGCTCAATGAAGTCGTTATCTGTAAAACAGAGTGCAAACAACAATTTCATATGAAGGTTTCAGAAAAGTATTCATTGCCTTGTTGATGTTAACTTTTGCTTTTATTTTTTTAATATAGTTCAAAAAGGTTTGCAAAATTTTGAAGTATGAGACGACTTTGCAATGAAAAATGATGTATTCAGAAAATGTCAAAAGCAGAACATTTTGTTAGCATTAAACTCCTTCCTTGGGTTTGCAGGGAGACAATCATGTATGATGGGGGAGGCAGGGTAGGTTTCTTAGACCATTTTATTTGCTTTGAGCAAAATGTTGTAACAGGTGATAGATTTCTGTATATCTATCTTTTTTTACCATTTGGATAAAGCCAACATTTTTTTTGACAGAAAAACATAATGGAAAAGTGTGATCAGCCCTGAAAACAAAACCATCGCTCATTTGTTTTGATGCTAGTGTTAAGGACCTCCAGGGCTAAAACCAAGCGTTTTATTGCAAGATCTAGGGATTTACTTCTGTGTGTGGTTGCTGTGAGCCTACCTCTCCTGCAGACAAGTTGCTAAAGAAGGATGTGCAATGCCCAGTGAATCCTTTATATTTAAGAAAGTGCTCACAGCTTTTGCAATGCAGTATTTTCTAACAAATAACTCCAGTTGCCTCATTCTGGAGCACTGCTGCCAAGATTGCAGCTCAGAGAACTGCTATAGCTCTGTGCACAAATCCCAGCCATGTGTGCAAACTCATTTCGTCCATGGAAACATTTGTGCAGTTTATGGACACACATTAGGTTACTGAGACTACATGGTAACGCTAAATATCTGACTCTTGTCTGCTCAAGGCCTTGGGTGAGAATTACTCAATGGATGCTTCACTAACTGTAGCAGAAAGCGGATATGAAGCTAGCAGGTAACAGCAATTTAAAGCAAATGGTTCAAAGTGTCTCCATTTAAGCAGCACCATAACAGTTATGAAACAAGAGCACAGTACTTTCCTCCTTAGCTCTTCCTTGGTGAGAAAGGAAATGGATCAGATCAAAAGACAGAAAATCTATATCCACTTTTTTCTAAGTGGCCTCTTACCTCTCAGTAACACCTCCATATCATATTAGTCATTTCATATCTTAGCCAATTGGTATCACATCAATTTAGTATCCGATTTTACTCACTGGATACAAAACACTGTAAGTGTGAAAGGCTACAGCATCTCTGGTGAGGCTGTTTGAAGACCCAGTCTTGCTCTCCTTCCCTCTGCTGTTCCCCAAGGGAACTTTCCACCACATCAGGACCTTTGATATTTGCCTCCCATCAAAGGGATTTTGATTTTGAGTGGTGCATTAGTAGGACTTAATTTGCTTAGATATGGCAGAGAGTGATAAAAACAAGCTATACCTAGTTCCCTAGACCTCCATTTCCTATCTATGACGGATGCAGATGAAGCTTTGGATGTCTAATGCGTCTTCATCAGACAGCTCTAGCTAGACGTGGGAAGGTTGTTCTGATGCTTCTACCACCCCATGCAGCAGAAATTATGACTTTTGGCTATCTCTGGGCTCATAGGATGGAAAGCTACATGCTGTGGTCATCCTTGGGCAGCACATCACGCTACATGATGCTCCAACCACCCACTAGATACAACAGGGACAGACCCTTGGGAAGTTTCAGTGTCAGAATCAGAAACACACTCAAATAATTGAGTTCATAGACTGCCAAAAATATACATACATATATATATATGGCTCCAAACCAAACTCTCCGTAATTCAAATGTATTGAAATAAGCCTGAAGGGGTAATCCTATTAGGAACTTGCAATCTGTCCCAGCCACTCACCAACTAGCAAGGCAGGCACTATTTGTGGAGTAAATGAATTGCTCTATGTCCTTCACATGGGTTTAATGACAAGCACTTTGGCCTCAGTGATAAGGGAAAGGAGAGCCTGACTGACACACAGGAAACGCACTGCCCATCTCAGATGTCCTTAGGAAGTCACTTCTTAACTTGGAGCAGCACTAGTCACCTTTTCTGCTGTAACATGCTCAAAATAAATCCCATTTGTAGGATCTTACATATCATTTCACTGTGAAAGAATTTTATGCAGAAAAAGAAGGAGGAACACGAACATCAGTTCCTTCAAAATTTCCTACTGCAGAAGTTGCTATCAGATCTGGAAGTTGGAACGTGGTGATAGCTGAGCTCCTGCTCTTTTTCCCACAAAGAGACTCTCTAAATCTTCACAGTGGGAACATCAAACTGACTGAAGTACAAAATAATGCAAATTCTCCACTTTCTTGAGCAACATAAACAGTTCTGTTCAAGTGATTCTAGCAAAATTAATGCAGCAACACTGGTTCCCTATGTTAGTTCTAACATAGACAAGATATCTGTGGAGTAAGGAAGCATAACTGTCCCTGTTCTTTAGCCAGGAAACAACCATAGAAGTATTAAGAGCAAAATGTCAAAATCTCTGAAGTGACTTAGAGCCTTTGGTCACCTTCCTGAGTGTGAGTTAGATTCCTGTGGCACTTAAGCATTTCTTTTAAAAATGACCCCACAGAACTTAGTGACAATATACAAGAGGTGTATGATGGAAACATGCACAGTCAGGATGCAAAGGGCACCAACATGTATTAATTAACCGTTTTTTTTCTCCATATTTTTTTCAGGATTTTTTTTTTTCCAAATTATTTTTTCAGTAACCATTTTTTCTCCGCAATTCTCCTCCACAGCCTCTTCGCCCATTGCTCTCCCAGGGCTGTTTGCAGCCTGGTCAAATTCTGCTCCAATGTGGTACATCTGTAATCTTGGATCTGCTTTCCACGAAAACAGCAAGGTTTAAGAAAGAGGTGCATGAAGGGGTCTCCCCTGTAGCAGCCTTGCAGTCACTTCCAGCTCTCCTTTCTTCACTGTACTTCACTGTGTATCCCCACACTTGCTGCTCCCTAACATGTAGATGTCAAAGCTAAATGACCCCAGTTGCAAGCTTTACCTCCAGCAGGATCCTTCTCCTGGATTAGACTAGCAGTGTACTAGTAGGAATCATAAGAGATACATGTGAACAAGAATTCAAGATTGATTTTAGAATGAATCTGAGACTACCACAGAGAGGCAATTTGAAAGTGAGAACTGACAATGTGCCTGCAAAAACATAAATAGTATGGCGTAGTGGAGGAGAGGATCTATGCTTTACTTACATGTGTCCCTGCACAACAGAGCTGCAAGTGGCTTCTGTGTTTAAACAACAGTGAAAAATAGTAGAAGGAGGAGAATAATAGTATGACACAGAGGATCTCAATAATTTAAATTTAAATTTTAATTCTGAATCCAGAATGAAAATATCAAAACTTCACCTTTCTCTAGGAAATTGGCAGAGATTTGGTTAGCTGTCTTTTAGTCAGGACGTGCCAAGGGTATCTTGTATTTAGGCTATATGCCTCATTGGATAAGCCAGGAACACTGGAAACCTGCTCTTTACAGCAGCTGAGCTACCGAGGTTGTAGTTTGTGTGCATTTATTTTATTTTTCCAAGGAAGTTATAGTACTCCTTCTCACTGATGAGCAGTATTCCTGACTTTCATTTGATTAGAGCACGATGCATATACCAGACTAGTTAATATTTACTAATATTTTATTAGTAGAGGCAATGAAGTCCCAGGCCTTGGGCCTGTGCCCTGAATTTCAAGGCTCTTTCCCACCATGACAAGTCTTTAACTAGCCCTTCTCCAGGCAGAAGAAGAGAAAATATGCACTGGACAGGGCAGAGGCCATCACATCCTATGGAGCTCTCCACCTAAATGACAAGATCAGCCTGAGACTCCTTATGCTTTCATGAAAAAGGATCCTTATACCTGTAATAAATTTCCTGCTATCAGATCCAGTCTCTCAGTGCTCACATCTCTTCATAGCCTTATCCTTTCCTACTGACTGGTTTGCTGGACAAGGTGCAGGACATTCACCTGACTGCTGTCCAGAGACATGCTTCTCCAGCACTTGCCACAGAGGCAAATCTAATTTACCTCTGATCTCACAGATGTCATTTCTGTAGTGCTTGTTAGTGCTAGCTGCTATCCAAATCCCTGTGGTCCTTCATAGCCCTGACTCCTTCTTTCCAGATTACTTTATTAATTCTAACTATACCCCTAAATTTTCTTGCATTACTCATTCACTCTCATTTTTTGTCTATTTAAGTAAGCTTTTAAGTATTCACTGGATTTGCAGGTTTTGGTCTAGGATATTACTTCTGATTTACTTGCCATCGTTTGGGAATAGGTCTCATCTGCACACTTTTGTTTGGTATGTGTATGCTGATGATATACTAGTATCCAATGAAACTGCCTATTTCTGAGGCACCCTCAGGGGTGTCTGGCTCTCTGACAGATATTCACACTTGGATGAGCAACAATTTTCCAGAGGTGAACATAGCAAACCGAAGTCACTGGTTCTAGGCAGCTACATATGTTGACTTTTCAACCCAAAGCTAAAAAATGAAGTACATTTATTTTACTTTTCTGAGGAAGCTATGCTCCAATGCTGCCTCCAAAATACAGTCTGATAGGTATTTTTCACGCAGTCCTGTTTCTGAGACTGGATTGCCATTTTTTCATTAGAAGTTAATATCTTCATACTGTTGGGTTTTCTGCTTATGTTGCTGGTCTAACACTCTTCTATGCTGCATTAACTGCTGCCTTTGACATACTGAGAAGAAACACATATCAAAGCAGGAAGAAACGGAGAAGTAGGGCAGAAAAGTTTCATCAAAGTCTGACCCATGTTCACTTACTTATCAGTCAAACTTTGACTTCATGCCCAGTCAAAGGAATCTATGTCGGTAATTATCTCATCCTAAAACAGATGTCTAAATACTCACATGCATCTTTCTCTGAATTGCCTCTTTCTGTTCACTGACTGTAAAAGTAATATGAAACCTATCTCTGAGAGGTGGAGTTTAGGTACTCAGGTGAATTCTGCTCTACCTGCCTAATCTAATCCAATTCCAAGGCTTCTTCCACATTCACTGATATAATATATCTATGGAATTGGTTCTTCTTGGTAGATATCTATTGAGAGCCTAGCTGTGTCTGTGTAACAGACATAGACACATAATGCTTATGAAGATCAATGCAAAAAACAGTGGGTGGTTATATATTAATATTGTTTATAACAGAGTATCAGCAGTAGTTGCTTTGATCTGCATGAGAAGAGATCATGAGGCATAGGTTTCCCCAACTAGGAACATGTCCTTCCCAGCACACATTTATATTCAGCTTTTGTCATTATTACGTATCCAAAGGGCATATCAGCATCAGTGTTCAGCAGTAAGTATTCTAATGTAGTAGAAGTATTAAATCAAGTGTGAGGTCAATCTTTCACATGCCTGTCACTATATCCCTTCATGTACTTTCATCAGACTGATTTCTTTCCTGATTAGTTTTCTGTCATGAATAAAGAAGCTTGGACTTTTTTTGTTTTTTAGCATAGGTTTATCTGTTAGACTTCAAAATAGTCTGAAACATTAACTGTGTGTTAGACACATCATCTATTTCTGGAGTGCCTTTGCTGTCTGTGCTCAGGTGAGCTGTTCTGTGCTGTCAACCCATTTCACATGCACTACATATATAAAGGTAATTTGCTTTTCTTATACTTAAAAGATGGCAGGCACTGTCATATCTAGTCGTCCGGCTTGATTCTTTCTTAGGCAGCAAATAACTTCTTAGATGATAAGCTGATGGATTTCTTCAGAAGAAATTTCTGATACTCTTCTTTGATACTCTTCTGCCATCAAATATATAATCAAATAGTGGTGTTCAGTATGTGACCCCAGAAAACAAAGACATCTGTGGCCTTTGGGAATCTCAGCATTGCATAGCCAAAGCATTTATGTGCAAATAAGTTGAAGGAGACACCCAGATCCTCATGAATGATTTCCAAATTTTTATGGAATTCATTTTACCTGTCCTGGATTTCTTCTTTATGACAAGGTGAAGACTGTATTAATTCATACTGACTATACTGCCTAGTTCAATTTATCTCAAGCTAAAGTTGACATGTAAGATAGGTCAAATGAGCCACTCCCTAAACACACTTATTTCTTTCCACTGATTTAAGAGGGTTATGTCTAAAGGTAGGTGAAATCCATCTCAGTAAAGAGATAGACTCCAAAAGAGAAAAGAGGAAAGTGAAGTAGTGTTTGGGAGTCACACAGCAGTTCAACACAAGGAATAAAAAGAGTTTCTTCTCTCTCCTGAGATATTTCTGTCTCTATTCTTCTATTCTCCTTAGAGCTCATGAGCAAAATGTGGCATTCAGAGTTTGATATTTCTGTTGTTGAAAGGCCAGACACTGGAAGAACAGACATTGAGAATACCTTTATGCATCATAAAGAGGCAATAAAGGGCACAAAGTTGCTTTTCTCATTTCAGCCTTGCAATTTACCATAGGAGGGATAAGCTCCCAATAGTGCGCATAACATCTAGAGTTCATAAGAACACTTATTGTAAGACTTGACAGAGCAGTGTCATCTTCCCTAACACTCTGTGGCAACTGAGAAAGGCCTCATAAACTTGCCTGGGAGAAATAATCAAATCTTAATGAAATCACAAGAGACTGTAAGAAGTATTGTCAAAAAAAGACATCCCCCCAGTCCTTCACACTCCTAAAAATGGTTGCATTGCAATGATCTTACTTCTCCAGACTTTGTTCCTAAATAAAGATATAGACAGGTGAGATATGTGCTTTATTGATCTATGTCTGATCAAATACTTATCATCACAGCTTTGTGAAATACAGTGGGATTTCTAATGTATGTTTTACTTGTGTTTCACAGAACTCGGCATTCCCTCTTGCTCCACTGAGCAGTCAAACCTACAGTAGGGCCTCTGAGTGCTGAGAGCTGGTCAGCAGGATAAATAATTAAGAATGCACAAGCCACTCGTCAGACACATTCAGAAATTATAATGTGCCATTAGGTATCTTCATGGTTTTCTCTTCCTTTGGGTTCTTGCCAATAGTGTGACACTACTGCCAAATTGTATCCAAAAACGATGTGAATGCAGCTGATTGATGACTTGTCCTTGTCCAGTCATAATAAAAGGCAGAAGAAAAAACATGAAATGCATCCTTTTTTCTCCTTTTTTTTTTTTTGCAAAGACAATCTAATATTTTGCAAGAGAAATATATTATTTTCCCTAATGTCTGACCGTCTGACCCACACGATACCATCCTCTTGCTATGGGTTTTGCCAGGGTGACACTGCTGTGTCCTTAATAATCCTTTCTAAGTTTTCAGCTCATCTCAGTATTCTCACAGTGCAATAAAAATACCACATGTTCAGCAGAAACCAGTCACCATTCACTCCAGCTGTTCTTGGAGCCTGTTTTGTAGCACTGTTTAACGACACAGGGTAAGAGCCAGTGCCTGTTATGATTTACTTCCTGCATTTGTGACTTAGAAACACATTTTTTTTCTCTCCTGGGAAAACTACTCCGGCCTTATTCCTAATCCTGCATCTGCTGAAAACATATGAAATATAGTCACAGTGTCTGCAGAAGTGAGAATATGACATTTGCAAATGAAATTGTAATAAATCCTTTTCTCAGCCCATAATAAGGTCGATTTGATGTCATCTGGTTTCTCATTTCCTGATGTTACTAACTCCAGCAAAGAAACATGAAAATAGGATATGCTTATGCTACTTATGCTGGCCTACACTGAAGGCACAGTATCTCTATAGGTGATTAGTGAGTAGTCCTGTGGAGATGTCTTAGGGAGCAGAATTATTACCCCCAGTGAAGAGCGAGTACTGGTTGCTGGTGAATTGAGATCCCTGAAGGGGATTGAAGGGGCCGTTGTACTCAAAAAATCAAGAGTAATTCCCATTCCTTGACTTATTCACTACCTTGTGCTTGAGGATTGACTGCTCAGGGACAAATGGGTAATCTCAGGAGTGTGGGTTTGAATTTCATATCCCTGCAGCAATCTCCGCTGGATTTTCTAGCAGTGACCTCAGTGAAGCAAGGATTATTTTCTTAATATATCAGAGATTTTAGCTCTCAACAAGAGTTCATTGGAGCAGATGGCAAGACAAAAAGCAACCCTTGCCTTCATACTGAGCAAGGCATTGGATCTGATTCAAGCTCTCAAAGTGGAAGCCCTACACTGTAACAGTGATTAAAATGTACTTAGATTCAATACAGCTACAGAAGCAACAAAAAATCACTACAGTGGGGCTAACTTTCAGTAAATGGCCTGAGTAAAAATGAGAAAACACATTAAAAACCTAAGAAGAGGCAGCTAATGTACTCAAACTATTGAAGGAATGAAAACCAGATGCACAGCACCAGGGAATACCAGCCATAAGTAAGACTTGAGAGAAGGAAACCAGTGTCTGCAAAATACAGAAAAAAAATAATTAGAATTAAAAAGGGAACATTCAAAATGATGAAACTGCATCCAAATGAACAAAAAAAACCCCTCTATCATAATCTCTGTTTATTAAATGGAACTGAACTGCTCAGATGCAGTGGCCCTGGTACAGTCCTCACAGGTTTCCTGGGAACTCAGCGTGATGCCTTGGTGAACAGACGAGGGACAGACTGCTGGGACTGAGGGACCCTTTGTCTGAACTCTTATATTCTTATATTGGCATGACATTTTACATTGGCTATTGGTCCAAGCCTGCATTTTGGTGTTCCTTACAATCTTTCTAAAATATTCCATAAAGGCAAAATTGCTGTTTCTGCAAAGTAATGTTAGATATAAGCATTTCTGCAGGCAAGAGGATCTGACCTGTCAAAAAACTCAATAGGTCACAGACCATCTAAAATTTTAGAAAGCACTTAAGATAGTCTAATACTGCTTTTTTTTTTTTTTTTTTTTTTTTTTTTTTTAAGCCAGAGAAGCTTGAGCTCCCAGGTGGGAAAATGGAGTTTATTTGTGCTGAGAGCTACAAAAATATTACAGGACAGCATTGCTTGAATTTATAGATGTGGATAAATGACCTCTCTGCTCTCTGCTCACTCCTGATACTCAGTACAGCCCTGAAGTAGTTTACTATTTAGGCATGTTCAATATCCAGGCCTGGCCAGTTTGTTGTTGTTCAGACTGATTTATCTAGTCAAGAGACATGGGGTCACCATCTGAAAGTACAAACACAAAAGTCTTTTATTGGCTGTGGAAAAGACCGAACATTTCTGCTTAGTTGTCATCCCCTGAACTGTATCTCCCCCATGTCAGGGCCAGCAACCCCTTAGTGCTCTGTAGCTGTTTCCCACCCCAGCAACTCAGATCTTTCACAGACCAAAAACCCAAGTTACTGCAATGAAGACAGCAGTACTAGTCATGCAGTAGCTAAGTAAGTAATAAACACTGCTGTTGTGCTGTTTTACAAACCTGCTCACAAAGCAGCAAACACTGCTGTCTAGGAGAAAAATGAATCCTTAATGTCCTATTTGTTCGCCCTTCTTGGAAGCCAACGTGCTGGCTTGTGAAAATATATTACTCAAGGCTGAGAAACAAAAATCTCTTGAGCATTGGTTTCTGCAATGTTACTTTTCCCTTAAAAGTTGTTCTTGCTTTGGTTCACCACTTTGAACAAAAGCATGCAACATAAAGAGGCAAAGCCAGAAATCCTTCCTTGTTTTGATTTTCCACATACAGACACAGAAATGTTTGGAGCGATCTGCTTGTGATCCCACATCTCCTGATTTAATAAATCAATATGACCAGAAATAACATGTCCATGTGTGCCTATCAAACACACCAAAACATTAAATGATATCAGAGTTGTACAAAATTTTTCACACTGCAAAGCACTCCTTTAATTCTTGAGTATATTCACCCAATGCTAAGCCTCTTAGCCATATATTTTGATGTTACCTGATAGTGAAACGAATGATAGAAAAGGAGAGGGAGAAACTGTTAGTGCCAGTGAATTTGACATGGCAAGTGCTAACTTATAATGATGGGCAGCAATACCAATTGTCAAGACTGAAAAACAGATTGAAGACCCTCATCTGAATGTAGCAGGAAGACAGCCTGTTCGTTTACAATTAGGGATTAATACACTCCCTTCTCCTCTGGAGCACTGGAGCATGGGGAGCACACAAAGCACTGTCCCTCTGTTGTCATTGGGATGCAAGGTGAATCTGCTTTGGAAAAAAAAACCTTGGAAGAAGCAGTTTTCATGCTCATTTCTGCAGTTTCTTCCAGTATAAAAATTGTTTTCCTAGTTTTGTTAGGAAAGCAAAATAGACTCTTTTGTATGTATCAGCAAGCAGAAGAGGTGCTACTTTTTTGCTGCTTACTCATAGAGGTGTTTGCATCTGTTTATTAAATTTAGCTTTTCCTCTCTGATCTCCATCTAGACAGAGATCTTACAAATACATGAGCTGACACATATCTAAGGCATAAAAAGAGCAAGCCAGATTCTGATCCTACCTTTGCAAAAGTAAATGCTAAAGAATTGCACAGGTTTCAGTGGTGTAGCTGTCCTTGCCAGGCAGCTGTCATCATCCGCTGCAAGAAATGATGACACAGGATGTAGAAGAGCAAATCTGCAGCTGATAGTGTCTTCTGCTTCCTAAAATTAGTGATCCATTGGGCTGAAATATCCTGCAGGACATTTCTGTCTTGCTTTAGTGGCATCTGCTAAGCAAATTTATTCCAAATCTGTTCTAAATCACTTGACTGATTTCAGTGGCACAATGACCCATCACTTCAACTAAGGATCTGCTATTCGGACCACATAGCATCACAATAAATTCAAAGATCCCAAACTTCCAATTTTAGATCTTTACGAGGAAGCATCCCAAATTTGAGGAGTCAAAATTTGAGATGAGAAATGGATAGCTTGGGAAATGGATTTGGGTTTCAAACACCAACCAGCTTTTGCATGTGATCAGAAAACATGATGATGTGACAAGAACATCTAGTTTCTCTGATTAGTACCTCAGGTTTCTCTTTGCACATCTGCAATTAGACATAAACATGTCCTCTAACTCATCGTTCCCTGCAGTATAATAGAAAAAGAAAAAAAAAAATTTCATGTATCAGATCTGGAGCTGAAAAGAGCAAAGCATTATTTTTTAAAGTCCTGCAGAAATATATGACAAAATCATCCATGTTGCCAATTGCTGTGCATAAAAAATAAATAGGATCTCCTCCTTCCTGCCATTTCCCTCTTCACTTGTGCCAGTCCTGTGAACAGCTACTCACATTGAATCCAGACTCCATAACAATTAATCAATATTTAACCTTACATCCACTCAATTATTCATTTAAGCAACAACCACACATTAGTGTCAATAAAAAGCCTCAGGAATAAAATTGAAAAAAGAAAGAAAGTCATTTGAAACCCTCAAAAACAGTGAAGAAAAATGTAAGGGAAAAAGGTGAATCAACAATAAGGATCATCTTGTAGAATAAAAGCAAAAGTCATAGAGATTTATGTATACTACATTGTCAATTGTACAAATCCATTGTCTGAAAGTTATGATTTGAGCTCCAGCTACTGAAATCCTATGGTCCAGGTGAAAGGTAATGTATTTGTACAGGAACAGCTTGACAAAACTACTTCCTTAACTAGCAGTGATGAATGAGAAATAAAATTCAGCTTGACTTTCAGATCTGAGTTTGAATTTGGAGTTAATAATTGGCAGGAAAAGAATCTTCTTTCTTACAAGGTAAACAAATTCTCTGAGTGAAAGCTCTGAAATATGGAGCCACATACCTCTGTTTTGCAGACAATTTTCTCCAGTCCACAGCAGTTTTAAAACCAGCAGTCTGCTAGGTGCCAAGTTACAATTTCAGGAACCCCTCACCCTGATCAGCCCATCCCCATTCTTGGGTGGGTGGAAGAAGAATCTAAAACCATCTTGAATCTAAAACCAAGCAGCTCTTATGGGAACCTCTTCACAGATTCCGTGCCAAAGGAAAATCACACATAACCATCATCATACATAAACAATTCACTAGTTAACCAGCTTCAAAATGCACTGAGCAGTCACATTCATGCTGCAAATCCTCTTTGAGATGCCATCTCCGTGGTTAGTAGATGTCGGGAAAGCCAGCAGTGCTGCTTACAGACATCACAGGGCCAGCTTTCTCCTGTGTGCAGCTCCTTGCACTTGACTGGGCTTCTTGCCTTGTTTCAGAGCTACTATTTCTTTCTCTGAAACATTTTTCAAATCCTTCCCAATCACAAAACTTCTCTCTAGCAGCGCCAGTGCAATATGTGACCATGACACAGAGCTGCTAAATTCCCACATCTGGCTCCAAATTGTCCCTTCCAGCACCTGCATCTCCTACGGATCTGATGTCAGTGTCTTCCAGGGAGACATCCCTCCTTTCAGCCCTGAGTGGATCAAAATGTCGACAGGGGACAGCTCATGTTTTCTGACAGTCCTGAGTCTGAATGGCTCCACAGCTTGCTTAGCAGCTTTATTACTTGATATAATTCCTGAGTTCCTGCATGATGGAAATTAGTGGTACAGTGTTTAAACCCACATTTCACAGCAAGCTGGATAAATCTGTGCTTACTAACCTGTTTCTATTCTTAGGCATTACTATGTCAGGTATGTAGTGAAAATGATTTTGATACTCATGATCACTTGTATAGCTTCAGGGTACCTTATTAAGACTATCTCAGGGAAATGAGAATAATATTCTAGAGTTATAATACAATATTTCCAACCAAGAAAAACACATTTATACCGTTTCACTAAAGGAGACATTGTTCTTCTGGGACACTGAGATGGATTCTTTCAATTATCTTGACTATTTTAGCACGGGAGGAATACTCAATGTTCATTTGAAGTCAGTAGAAATTATCTATGTTTTATCCTTTGTTGTTGTTTTAATCTTACAGGCCTTTCTTGTACCTTTTAAACATTTTTTTTCCTTAAAATATTTCTAGACTCATTTTCCTGGAGTCCAGGAGTAAAAAATGTAGTTAGCACCAATAGCTCCCTCTTAAAGTGAACTACGACTCTATTGTTCCAGTCACCTTTCACCAACAGAATTAATTCCTTTTTGTGGGATCACACCTCTAGCAACACTTCTGGCAATCAAAGTCCAAATGTTACTGGACAAAATTTGTTAATGCTTAGGTAATTCCTCTAGCTCTGATCTTTGCTTCAATGTGTTTTTGTCAGATGCTCTAAAAGAATGTCTGAACCCATGAAATATGAGTGCCTTTGAGAGGATTTTTGTGAAGACTCTTGAGCCATAAGTGGCCAATTTCTCTTAGCACTTAAAATAATTAATATGTGGTCTCTGCACCCCTGTGTGAAACCACTACACCTGACTGCATTGTCATTCCTTTGCAATATGCCTCTGCTGCCCAACTGGTCTCCCATTTGTACCAGCCACAGAAAACTGCCAGAACTGCTCTTTCAGTGCCTCACTCACAGATATTCCAACTAGTTCATGCAAGGCTCTCTTGAAAATATGAATCCCCACAAGGATTTAGTTGTATATCCACAAAGGTAGTTCAGTACATAATTCCCATTAAAACTGATGAGTGTTAGATGTCTAAATCCTATTTGTACTGCATACATTTGAGGGCCTGAGTCTTGGCCCACACACCAATGTGATTTGTATAGAAGAATATGCCCCTTGGTTTCATTTTTCTTTTAATGAGACAGAAATTAATGTTGTTTTGTGATGGAAGTTAAATATTATTTGTCCCTTTACAAATCACTAGTCCAAATAAATCCAGTAAGAAGCTGATCTCTTCTAAAGGCTGTGAGTTCCCAGGGGCAGAATAATTAAATTTTCCAAAATGCTTTTCATAATTATGTTTTGTTCAGAGATTATTTGAGTTATCCTCTTGGGATCAATTATGACTCATCCTAAAGCCAGAAGCAAAAAAGTATTTCAGCAAATCCTATTGGATTCCAGCTGCTCCGCACAATAAAGTAACTCTATCCCCATATTTTAATGTGCTCGTGAATTTATTAAAATGTTGCTCTTGGTCATTCTTCAACATTCTTCACGAGCCACTTCAAGGTCAATGTGGCTGGCAATTACAGAATGGGATATGCAAAAGAACTCTTGAGGAGCTGTTATCCAGTTGCAGAAAATCTATTTAACAGGAACATGTACTTTGCGTTATACAAATTAATATTGTTCTGTATTTTCTAAACAAAAGAAACATCAAGTTAGACTGTTAGATCAGAAAAGCATAAAAAATTCAAAGGCCTCAATTCTGACTGTCTTGGCATCTCCTGTCTTCACGAACTCCAATGGAAGCAGCTTCCTCATGTCCCACACCTGCTTGTGTGAATCTGAGGTCAGTAACTACTGCTAACTTCAGTATGAACAGGTTGGTCTAGTGTCCTGATTCTTAGCCAAGATGTTTACTTGGTCAGCAGAGCATTCTTTTGATTTTCAAAAACTCTCTTAAAATCACAAGTAAAAATTATTTAATAAAGCAACACTTCACTTCTAGTTTCCTGTGATGTTATGTGCATGGTCAAACTCCCTTCACTTTGAGTGCTGAGCACAAGTGCCTTTTGCTCCGCTTTGAGGAGGCAGAAATTATCAGCATATTATTCAAGCCTGCTACTCAGGAGCAGTGAATTAAAATGCTTACAAGCAAAGTGTTTCTAAATCCTTTCTGGCCCCCAGCATAGAGCTGGCATAGTCAGTGAGTCCAAGTATATGCAACATTATTCATTAACTGAGTCCATGTCATGCAATGATACTCCATGTTTTGCTTTTTTGAGGCATATTCTTTTTGAAAATTAAAAAAAGAGAACATATAGAGGTATGTATACATTTGATCTTTTCTTCGTTTAGAAAAAGTCATCCCAAAGAAAACTAGAGAGATAAAGAAAAATGGTTAATATAGTTCAGCCTTGCTCCCCTTGGGTTGATAGATCCCGAGATATTTTACAATGGTAGTGAGGACCTATTTAGAAATTTCATATCCATAAATGGATATAAAGCACACATAAGCTCACTTGTCTCTGCCAGCATTTACGAATTTTTAATAATAATACATATAGACATGCCATATGAGTAATTCGTAGAGGTTAGCTGAAAACCCTCAAGGTATATCTGTGTAGACCTGGCCTCCACTCCCTCCTTCACAGCTGGGAGCCAAGTGCCATCAGACTAAACTAGAAACCCTCTCAAATTTATGATGCTCTACCAGAGCATAGTACCAGACTGATAAGATTACAGTCTAGCATACATGTTCATTTCAAACAAGAGCTTCCAATGCTTTATGAGCTGTAGGTACTGGGCTCAGTCCTCTCTCTATTTACTTCATCCAGATGGCAATCCACATCCGCAATCCTAACACATTCCTGTCTTGAGCACGACTAACTAAGGGTAAAAGATCAATTGCAGGTATTCACTTTCCAGTTGTGTCTTTCATTGAAAATTGAACTTACAACTGATTGTGAATTTGGACATCCTCAAGAGATGGTATAATTTCATAGAGAAGTGAAAAGCAGCTCATCCTGTACCAGGATCATCATTCATTCCCCATAACTATTGCAGTGAATTTGATGACTCTATTCAATTTACAGCAGAAAGTTTGATGGAGTGATTACTAAGATATGCACTTCAGATCCCTATTGCAAAATGTATTTGTTGCAGAAGTATTTAGGGCAAAGGGTATTTTCCATAGGGAGCATTCTTCCTGTGACCACAGAAATTCTTAGGGATTATTTCTCTCCATTACAAATTATGTTTTCCCAGCTAAAAATTCCCTTTGCTTTCTTTTTGTTGTGAGAGATCTCATTTTCTGTATCAGTAAAACTTCTATTGTAAAGGAAAGGAATTTGGGGGGCAAATTCTTTTGAAATACTTTGCACGAGAAGAGGATTTATTGAGCAACTCATGTTGTGAGCAGCAGCTGACCAGCTATAAAAGGCAAATCAATGACATGAACTGAAGAGATCAATAACAGATAGCGTAATTAATTTTGCTCAAGACACTTTACAGAATATCATTTGTCTAACCAGGAGCAAACAAATATTACATCAATAGCTTCTTAGGGTTAGGAAGATGTGTTTTAAGAAATAATTGAATGTAATTATAAACATCAGATTTCAGACTTTACAAAGACTAAAGCGCTTCCTGATGATTGCTGTGAAAACCCATTTCTTGAACAATTAAAGAGTACTACAAAAGGGAAGGAGTAAAATATCTCATTTGCATAAGACAAAATTCAAGCCAGGCAGCATAAGAGGTTTTAGAATACGAATGATGAAACAGTCTTACCAACAGGAGAGCAGCATCGTGCAATCTTTACCAAAAGTAATTCTGTTGTAATAGTTGTCTTTATCTCCATAGAGCACAGGCCACCACATCACAAGAAGTTCCTTGTGCTTTCTGGAAAATGATGCACTAGAACATCTGTCCCCAGTTATTGCCTCTTCACTCTTTTCTTTGATTGGCACCAAGTCCTTAGATATCTCTTGAGGCTACCTCTGCACAAGGAAGGACTTTTTCTTTCGCAAAGGCTAAAGAAAAGATAAAAAGATCTGCAAAATGTGAAGTCTAGTAACAGTAGCTGTGCAACTCAGGGATGGAAAGCTTGAGATGTGACTGATAAGCAATTAAATAGACTAATGAGCAGATTGCCTGTCGTCCATCAGAGGGCTAATGAAGATACAAGACATGTGGCATTTGTATGTGGGAGGATGAGTAGAGGTGGAAAATGTTCCGATGCAACATTTAGAGGTACACCACATGAATTGAATCTTGGTATTGCTGAAGACTGGCATAGTGTGCATGCCAGTAGTCTAGAAAAAGTGATTAAGCAATGAATATAGGCATAAGAGTTGCCTGATGACAACAAATGAGGTGATTTTCCCACTGGTGCATAATGTATAAAGAACTGATTGAATATACATTAAGAGTAACCATAACTTGGATTCTTTGAGCTTGAGGTTTTGGGAACTTGGATCCATCTGTGTACTCTATGATGAGCAGACTGTGTACCAGGTGTCTCTGAACAGTGAAACAGATTCAATCTAGTGCCACACTGTTATATGGTCCAGCAGGGCTGGATGAGTCAGTACGAGAAAGAGGTAGCCCTGCCACTAAATAGCCCAGACATTGGAAAAATCAGCCAACCTCTGGAGTTTCCCAGATCCCAAATAAGGTGATATTGAGAAAACACCTAGGTGTGCAGTGTTTACTGGATCTGTCCCTTTGAGGGAAAAACACTGACATGAAGAGTCAGAGCTAGAGCATTCATCTGGGAAATAGGGACAAGGGAGCTCAGGACACACAGTGACATGTACCCAGTGCTCAACTTATGCACTGCAACTAGTTACTTAGTGCTAAATGATAAGTGCAGGGTAATTAAATACTAGAAATGTAAAGATCCTTCTTGAATGAAAGATCTTTCTTGAATTGAAAAGCATCTAAGAAATGCAAACTAAAATGCTTCTCCAGAACCGTCTGATCCTAGAGCACTAATAATGCCACCTTGGCATATGCAGAAGGTCTTTTTACTGAGGACTTGCTCCTGGTTTTGCTTATGCTGGTGTTATGTTGCCCTTTGGTGGATTTGCTTCTGGAATCGCACAGAGATAACAAGAGAAGAAACAGAGCAGAGCAGTGGGTATTTCTAGGACTGGAGTTACAGCTGTGTCCATAAGGGGGAAGTTCAGGACAGAAAGTTCAGGAACAATATAGTGAAATAGAAAGGAAGAGCAAGCAGGATAATAAAGAGTCACAGGGTACTCTTAGGTGCACTGGAGCATCCCCATGAGTTTGAAATGGACTGATGTGATTCCCCGTATCTGTGGGTACCTTAACTAAGAAACGGCTGTACAAACAAACAAACAGAAAACCTGTCAGGAGAATGTGAAGGCAGAAGTGCACGTAGATGACAGTGATAAATCCAGAGAAAATACAAAAAAGATAGAGCACATTAAAGTAGAACAAGAAGACAAAAAGGCAGGAACCATTAGAGTGAAATTTGGTGTTAACGACCACTCTTATAGTCATCATATGGCCTTAATGAACAGTTTGTCCTTACCAAAGCCGTCTCTCCCTACTACAAGCCACCAAGTTTGATGTCCTTTTAATGATCTTGGGGTTTCATTTGTAACAATCCAATTAACAATTGGGTTCCAAAAGCTCTAATCATTATCTACTTTCAATATTGCTTCTGTACTGTTGGGTATTTCACAGTTTGTTAAACTTCATTTTAAGCAATGGAGAATGTCAAATTCCAAGACTTGCTCAGCCTGCTAAGCTTCTGGCGGGGAATAACAGTTAAGGACAAGAAAAATACAGCTCCAGAACCAGCACTGGGCTAGTACTGATCAGTCCTTTTAGCTCCACTTCTTATCCTTAGGGGACATGTTGTATGCACAAGACTTATGAAACAGAGAGTGCAAGAGCCTATAAAGTGCTAATCTCTGTATTCACCAGCTGGTGCTGGTGTGTTTGACAGGATTCTGGCAGCTGGGAAGGTACATGGTGCTGGGCTGTGGCTGGAGACGCATCTTCACTTTGAGTGGGCATCCTACACGCAGACTCAGCTACACTCAGTAAAGAGCACCACAGTCCTCCTTCTATTCTACATGTTTTGCTGAGGTTACTATTTCTCAAGTGTGTATGTTACACTGTATGTATTAACCTACCTATTAACGTAACGGTGGTTAAAGAATGGTCTTAATACACCTTTTTTTTTTTTTAAGTACATTACTGCCTAATACAATTAACATAATCCTCCATGAAAAGTTGAATGAGAACATCCATATATATAAACAGAATTGCATTAGCATATATATAAAGAAAGAGAAGTTCATTCATTTAAGGGACAATCTGGAAAGTCTGATTATTTCCACACAAGATATTTTTTGGTCAAGGATGTTCTTTTTTGCCTTTTTTTTTTCTTCCTAGCTACTGAAATGGCATCAAATCAATAAGTCAAAGAAAAAAAAAAATCACTCCAGCAACTCATGAATCCTTTATGAGGTTGCAGTCACTTGTGCAGCTCACAGGATGTGACTGATGCAAAGGATGGTATTATAACTTGATGGTCATCTGAACCAACTGTCTATCCACTAGCAACCCCTATATGGGGGGTATTTAAAGGTCCACAATAAATAGGAAATGAGTTTTAGATGATGAATTTTAGAGCATTCTTAAGTTCTCCTCTTTACCTTCTTTGAATATAAGCCTTTTCAGGACAGCAGACTCTCAAATGTACCTTTCAACCCGTTTGTATATTTTGATCACTACCACTTTTCTAGAAACAATATATACACATAAATTATTAGCCAGACACACACTGGCTAAATTAATCCTATTTTAGCTTTGTTATACTTTTATTGATGACAAATACATTAGATTTATCTGTAATGTCAGATTATAGATACCAAAAACACAGATCAGTCAAACAGAAATTTTCTTTCACCTTCCTTGTTGACATATGTTTCTGGATTTTCTTCATTTATCAGTGGTATATTTTTATACTGTGTAGTGAATAACTAGCAACCTGGAAAACAATAAACTAACTCTCCATATATTAAGAATACATACATAATATAAGGAAAAAAATATGTATTTCTGTAGTAAAAGCAAAGATAGAAAGAACATTTTTAAAATTTTTGAGATTCAGAAGTTGTGGAACTAGACACTAACATCAGAAAAAACATATGCAAACAGAATCATAACAGGAAAGTGACCTCACAATTGCTCCTGCTGAGGGTATTCATTTATATTTAACACAAAAATATTAATATTGCACTTTGTGTATGTAATTAAAGCAGCAAGGTCTAAAATCTTAAAATAATCCCTTAAGACTTTGCGTAGAATTACAGTACTGAACATAACATTGAACAGGCGCAGAGGCAAGTGTAGCAAAGTGCCCAAACCCACCAAAACCTTCCTTCAGTCAGCCTACTAAATTTAAATCATTTGGCAAGCATTTGGATTTCTGGAAAAAAACATGTAAAGCTGTCCTAAGAGAGCAGGGAGCAAGGTGATATTTGCTAAGACTGGTTTTAATGAGAGAAATTAATTTCCAGAGAAAGATAAAGGAAGAAAGAAGGATGCAGGAGGGTACTAATTAACAGCTGCACTTTAGCAAGATCAAACAATCTAATAAAATTAAATATCTCTTCAAGACCAAAATAAAATCCAGAAAACCAGACCCTACTTGATTCAAGCAATAAAGATTTTGTAGCCAATAAAATTTTACGTGAAAACATAATCCTCTAAACAGATAAAAACTAATTTCAAACACAATAGTTAAAAGGTTACCAAATTACCTTCTTTATCATGTAAACTAGCAAAATCAATGAATAAAATAAAGCATCATTGTAATGTGAATTGTATTGCATAGGTTCTGTAATGGATCTCTGTGTAGAGGCTGGGTTTCCATGCAGCAAAGTGCCAAGCATGAACATCTGACTAGAAATCTGACACCAGCCCAAAGAGAATAAAATACAGAAATGATTATTTCCATTCTAATATTACAGACAGCCTTTACTTGTGTGCAAGATTCAAGCAGTTCAAGGTACTGCACCAGCACACCAGGAAGATTCTCCCCATGCAAAATATGTTATCAAGATTTGGTTTCTTTTATGCTTGGTGGATGAACATGTAGAAAGTGCTTTTCTGCACTGAGCCAAGCATTCTTACTTAAGGATTCATGACCCCTACCATTATATATCTGCAATAGAGGCTTTTATATCTGATATAAATGATAATGGAAGGAAATAGGCACTTCTAGGGACTTTACCTGACACAGACATCTTCTTTCAGGAGATGAATTGTGCCTTAGCAGAACCAACTTGTCTCCACTGATATTAAGGCAGACTGAGGTTACTAGGTCAAATGTAAATTTGATTAGACAGCCTGCCCACCCCTGCTAAGTGCACCAAAATGGCAATGCCATAAGAATTACAGTTGCCCTAAGTTATATTTCCTTCCCTTTTATCCCCATTTCCTGTCTAAATCAGTTCCCTGGGGAAGACATATTGCTACTGAAAAAAATTAATAGGTTGGTTCCTTGAAGCAGAGAGTTAATGCTATTCACAAGAGTGTCGTTCGTTCACATTTTTGGTGTTATCCGTGTTACAGTCCAAATTATTATATCTGTATACAGAGCAGCCAGGAGATGCTGCAAAGCATTTACACTTTTTCAAGTGCAAACAGGCTCAGGGTGCCAAACTACCTGCAGTTTGTGCAAACATGACCTGGACTCCAATGCCTGAGACTTCGGGTCTTCTCTCATTACCTTTCCATTTAGCTCTGTCACTTTGGGCCTACTGATGAATAGTGGCCCCATTTACCTGTGCAGTGGCAGGAGGCCGGGAAAGAGGAGGCTGCAGGACAAAATTGTAACCAGAGGCACATGTCTTCTGGTAAGGCCTCTTGAAACTTGGGAGTGCTCAGGGAGATGGTTTCTAAACTTGTGTCTTGGTCATTCTTTTCCCTCTGGAAGAAGAAAGTGGGTAAGGTGCTAATTGCATGTTTTTTGTTCCATACCTACATTTTTTCTAAATAACTTGTGATTTGGACTTTGTTTTAAGCCACAAATTTCATATGTTCATAAAACTATTTACAGACCAATAATATGCCCTGAAAAGCATTTCCATTTCCCTCTGTATATATTGTAATTGCTGCTGATGCCAGCTGACTGGGCAATACAGGTGGGGGTGTGGAAATAAAGAAAATGGGGCCCCAAATCCTTGAAAGTCACTTCTACCATCTTTAGGGGGTCTCTGTAAACACTTTGGAAAACCTTATATTATTACTAAGGTACATTTTTCACTGTTACCAGTGGTTGATTTATGAAAGTTTTCCTTTTTTTACTGACATGATACTGGTCAAATGATTTCTCTATTGGCAGTGACAAACTAGGGTAGATTTTACTTATGTCAGTATTTCTGTGAGTTTGATGCAAAGGAGAATTTGATCCCAGCAGTATGCATCCCACAGCTTTATGCTACGTAATTCCTCACAGTTAGTGTAGTCTATCACCTTTTATATATACATCAAACGTATGTTAATCTCCACTATGATAAATAATTGTGGTTGAAATTGCTAGTCTAGTGAGAATGTTTCCTGATTTATAGTCTATACTTGTCTACACTATAAACTTATCCATCTACTGCTGTACTTTCACAACTGCAAATCTGTTTGAGTAGACTCTTTATGTCTATCAGCCACAATTTGCAGGATAATATCTTACCCTGCTTTCCAACAGGGGTAATTTCCACTGGTGTAAATAGCAGTTTGGGCTGTCACTCTAAGGATTTGCAATTGTGAAGTTATATCAATGCCTGGAAGTGAGATAATCCACAGTCTGGGAAGAAGAGTAGAATGTACAGTTCCTTTTAGAGTCTAAGTTGCTCATCATTAGGTAGCCAAGAGTGTGGACGCGGACGGTGTTGTCAGAAAAGGAACACACTAACAAGACCACCACACTGTAGGAAAATTTAACTAGAATGTAAGAGAGCAGAAAGGAGAGTGGCTGGTAAGCATAACAGAGCACAAAAAAAACCCAGCTCAGAAATCTCCTAAACTCTTGACTACCCACAGTAAAGGAGTACAGCAGCACAGCTCTCTATATACAGTATTATGCATATTCTTGACTGTTTCCTCAGTATCAATGAGGATACATTGTCAGCCACAGTATGAGGGGTTAGACAAACCTTTGGTCTGAGGGAGGTGGGCGTGCTTATAAACAGTAATAATGACCTATTCAGATTCATTCTTGAGGATGACTGAGGTTCTTTTTCTGCCGTACAAAACTATATAAAGCCACAGCCTGACCATTTTAAAAATATGTGCACTAAAATAATAATTAAAAAATAGCTAACTATTGAAAATTTGGGTCCTGTTCCATGATTAGAAGGATGGGAACATTTTCCATATTATTTGGGTAGTCGGAGAGCGCTGATGCACCGCCCATGGCTTTTGGATAAAAACATCTCTAATTTCAGAAGAACAGCCTTTAAAATGGCAGCCATCACCTTGCTTCTGTACAGGTTTCAGGCAATCACGAAACAGGCCACTGATGAAGCTGCTCAGGTGGGCTTGTAGGTAGGAGCTATAGAAAGGAAACCAGATTTTTAAAGACTCTAGCAAGAAAGATCTGGGATTTTACAGATATAGAAACAGAGAACTAGTGTGCAACCTCCCACAGGCATATGAGGTCCTTGAGCCTTCTGTGAGCTGAGGAGCATCTTCCAAGAAGTGATTCAACTCACCTTAATTGTCTACAGTAAGTGGATTAAAATGTCTCCTGAAGCTGACAGCTCTCTCCATTGACTAAAGAGGGAGCCTAGCTGTCTCGCATAGAATAGATGTCTCACTTAGTTGAGATGAATCCTGCCATTTCATGCTCTTTTTATAGCTATGATGAAGCCTTTGGCCAAAATATCTGAGGAAAATACCCAGAGGCAGAAATATATACATATATTCATTACAGAAACAGAAAGAAGTCAAAGATATGCCTCAAACTGGTATATGCTGCTTGTTATAACTTGCTGTAAGAGAGTATATTAATCAGTCTACTAGACACAGGATCTATGTCTAGTCATAGCCAAATTATTCTGAATAAGAGAAGGAAAAACAGCACAAAATTAGTTTTCAGTTTCCCTTCTGTAGTAAAGTTATTCTTGGGAACTTCCATCCCCTCGTTTCCCCTGATTCACAAATCTCTCTCATCTTTTCATCACTTCTTTCCAAATTGTCTGTACAATCTCTTGACTAAATGTGGATGGACTTTCTTTACTGATTGCCTTACCCTCTTCAGAGAGCTATTTGGGAGATGCCCTAAACAGTGTTTACATAGAGCATATATATGTATGTGCATACACATATGTCTTTATTCTTCCCTTATTCTGCATATTTCTAATTGGTATGAAGAGGCTCACACATATAGATCATGATACAGAGCCCATTAAACTCAATGAAAAACTGAAACTGACCTCAACATATATTAGATCATGCTCATGCAGAGGATAATAGACCTTTCAGCAGAGGAAGTGAAAGCGTAATAATACAGTGGCTTAGTCTATAATCATGTCTTCATCTAATAGCTAGCCCCAGTGTCTGTAAGACTCCACTGCTTTCTTACAGATAAAAAGCTTACTTTTTTTAGCTTAGATAGTTATGACTTACTCTTTTGGTATTGAAGGTCATGGATTCAATTCCTGTCAATAGCCATGACGTTTGAAGGGAGGAAACCATATCATATTATAAAATGGCAGTTGAGGGATGATGTGAAATCTTTGGCTTCTAGATGCATTTGTCTAAAGGGAATAAAGTGTAACTTAACTCTCATATTTTTGAATCATGTATTATCTCTCTAATCCCCAGCCTTAAAGAATATAAAACCTATTTTCATACTGGCAGCATGTGTAAATGCTACTAACTCTAGATTTTGCTTATAAAAGTAGATTTTTCAGTACTGACATTTGTGATATCATATATATATATATATATATAATTTTGGTTATGTCAAATGTATATAATAGTAAACCAAGAAATGTCAGGGAACATCATCAAGTATTGAAGCATTGACCGTCCTTCTCCCTGTCAGAGTTCTTCCAAGGACAGATTTGATCAATATCGCCAAGAACTTCATGAGCTTCCTGGTTATAACTGGCCATTCCCAGAAGACTACTCTGGAAGGTAAGAGAACTTGACTAGATAGATGTGGGCTGTTTGGTGCCAATTGACCTTCTTGCCAGTCCCAAGCACATATACTTCATAGTATACTTGCAACAAACAGGTCCAAATGATCTCCTACCAGGAAAGCTCCCAGAGGAAGAGAGACTCCTCATGTAGAATGAGGAAAACTTTTAAAAACTGTATTACTGCATTTTGAGGAGCAGCCAACTATACTAAAATGACAAATATTTGAACTGGTGATCTGCATTATAAGAACTGGCCTGAGGATGACTTAGGCCAAAGCATTGATTGTAAATTGTAATACTGTATGGCAAAAACAGAAAGAAAAGCTTTGCGTAAGAATATCTTCACCAGATTTGTTTTCAATAGGCTGATATCTTAGCACTGTAATGTAAGTGGGATGTGAAAAGCAAACACCAGTTTGCTACTTATTCAACTGTTGATGACGTTTTATTAGTGTTGCACAACTCTGACTGTGCCCAGCTTTTGCAGAAAACTTGTTCCTACATAGATGAAACATTTTTCATTGCAGAAAGGATCTCTCTGCAGAGAATAAATAAGCAAACAAAAGGTACGTACACGCAAACTACATTTGTGAAAGTCCCCTCTGTTGTATTGTCTGTCACGGGCAGAAATAGATATCAGATACCAATATTGAAGAACATAAAATTCATTTCAGGATTCTGATAAAGGCTGTTTTAAGAGCACTATCTCCAAATAACCAGCTTTGGCAATCTTTCTTCTGCTACAATGTACAATATATTCTCCTATACATTTCTTATATTAAAGATAAATAAGAGGCTTTGATAAGAAATGCTCTATAACGAGATGCTAAAATGTTCGCATTCTGTCATGTAGAGGTTGCCAGCATTACCAGAAACATATTTCCAAGTCATTATCAATTTATCTTGCCCTCTTTGAAGTTTCACTTATAACCATGGGGTTTCCTAAGCCTAAGATCTGCATTCTCTTTCTCATAGATCTTACTTTCACCTACATTTCCATGTATGTATTTGTAGGAATGTAGATATTATCTAGACTTAAAGATCATTTAATTTTCAAGATGCATCCTCGCACAATTGCTAAGATATGTGCCCTCCTGTGATTGTCTTCTCCATCTTCTGGTATGGTTTCCATTATATTGGTCATTACTAGTCCATGGAAATCATAAGATTTCCATGACATAATCATGGAAACCTTTTACAGTAGTGTGTAACTAGCATACAGTATGGTTTTAAAATGGAGATAATGTTCAGTCACAGCTATTATCAAACCAACACTTCCCCACTTCAGTTCTCAAGTGGAATATCATATTAGCACTTTATAACAAGCATATAAAATATCTGAGATCCCCCAGATAGGACTCATGGGAAAAATTCATAAATGTCCATTTCAAATTCTAAATACATTTAAACCTAATCCATATGGAAAGCACGGAGACTTTTAAAGAAGTAATTATTTTAGTTCAGCGTTCTACGGAGACCTTTTCCTTTTTCTGAACTAGGAAATATATCATAGATTAATAACTAATAATCATAATATTACAGTTGAAACTATGGCTTAATACTATAGCTAGTTACAATACTGTAACTAGAAATAGGCAAAAAAAAGATACTGTAATCATGAGGTTGATTTAGCTATTGTAAAAATCTTGACAATAACATTCCTGACTCATGCAAAATGAATCTAGTTTTTCAGCATTTAAATTCTGTTGAGGCCACAGTATATTAAGTCTTCCTGACTTGTTTCACCAAGACCACGAGAGTAGAGTGTCATCTCATTGTAGACATTCAGAGAAAAGACGCCAGCTGCCCATTTAATCGCTTTAGGCTCTCTTCAGCCATAGCAAAAAAGAATCGTACATGTTAAGAATATGATTTAAACTATTTTTATATGAGATGAGTAATGCTCCATAAGTTCGTATTTTTTCCCCTCTGGTGCTTATAAAGGAAGGTTGGGATGATGTAGCTGTTAAGATGTAGATATCTGAGCAGTTCTGCTGAGCAGGGTCTCACAATCTGATCTGTTCTGAACTGATATCAATTTCATTCAAGATGTTACACAAAATATGAAATATTACTCAAGAGAGTAAAAACATTCAGAAGGCTTAACAAACTGTGCACATATCATAACTTCTTAACTGTCATTCCCCTGCTGCTTAAACCTTTAAATATATCAAATGATGTGGTCAATAGTGCTAATAAAATATGTCATTTTCCCCTAAGAAAACGATTTACAAAATGACAAATCCTTGCTGTTTCATTTTTGAAGAACATATCAAAATACTTGATTAATATAGAAGAGACAAGGTTTATGATAACAATGAAAAGCAAATTCTTTGTGGAGATGAGGCTTTGTTGGAACTATTGCTTAGGGGAAAGAATATACAGATCCAGAATAAATCAGGAAATATAAAGAAGAGTGAGTATATACTGTGTGAAACAAATCATTTTATCTCATTAGTATAAGTCCTGCAGCTGTCAGAAGAACAGCACTTCCATTCTCTGTTGCACCAGCTCCAACAAGGAGCCATTCAACTGTTCTGTCCATTCTTCTAGACTTGGTATCCGCGTTCTGGGAGTAACTGAATGCCTGTGACTCCCTCCTTTATTTTATCATAGGACTAGGAATTTCAGTTTAGGCACTCTGAATATTTGTATCACAAAACAATCTTTTAGCTTCTTTTTCTGAATATAATAAGCTGGATCTGCTGATATGCATAAGCTGCTAATTCATTCTTACCTTTCAATGCAGATGCTGATCAAAAACGTCCTTGATTTTGTTGCATTATTATGAATATACTCATTAAATATTCTTTATATGTTATGATTAACCACCATAAGCAACCATAAAGCAAGAAGCATTGAAAACATTCCACTTTTACAATCTGAAAATCTGGCTATTCTTTGTCTTAGAACAATAATGTAAGACACAGGATAAATCTTAAAAACATAGAACACAACAGTAACGTATTTTATTTTGACTGTCATAGGATCTCTCTGGAATATACTTAGAGTGTTCCTTTAATGAAAATAACTTATTAGAGACTATTGCAATAAAAAGAAAACTAATAAATAGTAGATACGAAGCCCACTGATTACTAAACAAGAATTTTTAATTAAGACTGACTGAATTATTTATTGAAAAAGATTCACTCATGTAATTGCAAAGCCTTTCTTAAGACCACAGGGAGCACATTAATTTAGCTACTACATTGTAAAAGTACTTCAGAAGTATATTCTTATAGCAAACATAAGATCAAGCATAGGAAAATCAACAACAATCTAAACAAGCCAAATGGGGAAACAGGGAAAAGAACGCTTTCAAAACAGAAAGAAATAAATTGCTATTTAATTATTTACTAAAATGGCTTTAAAACACAAAAGCAATGGCATCATTATTAACATTTCCATTAACAACTGACATGTCTTTGCCCAGGTTAGGTTTATGACTACACAGGTTTATGTTAGTGAGGGATTCATTGCTGGAAGGCTCCTCTGTGGATTAAAAAGCTCTTACAAGAATAGGGTTAGATCGACTTCAGAGAAAAATCTGAGGGGGTAGTTAGTCTTCTTTGAATCAACTCAGTAAAACAGGGCTTGCAGAGCAAGCAGGGGAACCAAGAAGACCCTTCTGAATGTTCAGCAGCTGAGCATCCTCAAAGTACTACAACACTGCAGCATTCAGAGCCCTTCTAACCTCACAGCAGGACAATCCTGAGTCAGAGGACACCAACAAAGCATGAGTTTATAGCAACCCTGCCTGAAAGCCACAGGTTTTTACTGCACCTGAAAGCCGAAGCGGTATTTTGAAGCAGAGTAGCAGTAAAGCTGAAGCAGTAAAGCTGAAGCAGTTGGGTCTTAGCTTGTGTATCCTGAGAAAGGATGAAATGAATTGGAGATTGCTCTGGATGTTTCCTCTCTACTTAAGATAAGAGTGCTTTTGGACAATACCTTAATTTAGTCCAACCACCTCCTCCTATTCCTCCCCTTTTCCCAATAGCAGTTCAGGGAGATTTTTTGGTCTTGGTTTTAAGTCGCAGAGAGCAGACAACCCATAGTTCAGGAGGAAAAAAAACAATGTCTATTGAGCCACCACATAGGGAACGAATCTTTCTGATACTGAACAGGACTCTCAGACAAGAGCCAGGATCTCCTGCCTATTGCCTCTGATATCAAGTCTGAATGGCAGAAAATAGGACCCATCATTCCTCTCTCATCTGCTATAAGCAGTAGCTATGCAAAGATATTCAAACAAGCAGGTGTGGGCTGCAACACAGACAGCAATGTATAGGCTAAGCTCCTGTCTCAAGGAAATTATTATGTCCTTTTTTTTCGCACTGTGAGTCCAAAGCATCAGATAAAAATTACTTTATGCATGAATTGATTCCATTTACGCATGGATTAAATGTCAGTCATAGTAAATACATTGGAATAATGCCCAAGACTGCAAGGAGTCTTCCAAAAATTGGTCTGGGTTGATTTAGCCATCACTGAGCACAATTAGAATCCAAACCTGTTGCCACAAGAAGGAGAAGGCACATGATTTATTTTGTTATGCGATAGAAGCATTACTCTTTCCCTGGGAAAGCACCCAAGAGCACAGCAATGAGTCTATCTTCTATGCCTTTTTTTTTAATCTGTCATTTGCAATCTATTTTTCATTTTGCAGATATTAATCTGTAATCTTTGCAGCTCATCTGCCACCTTGTGGTCCTGCTGCAGACTTTTCCTGGAACTGAGCAGAAAGTATCAGCTGTTCAGCAAATCCTTCACGTTTGCAGCATTCCTGCCAACCTGGTAAACATATTGCCCTTTGTTATTATTAGCCTTTCATGGTGTGAAAAACTAGAAATGCAAATAAACCAATGATTCTGATGGACATATCTGAAAACTCCCAGTATGTTTTCACCTGTTAGCCCTGTAGATGTGAGTGAATAGAATCAGTTATATTTATTCAGATATACTATCATGGAACAAGTGTGAGGGTCACAATGCACTTCACTCATGTGAAAGAAACAATAATAGGTTTTATTGATATGGACAATGGTTTCACAAGATTCTATGGCAAGGTCTCTTATTATTTACTGCATGGAAGTTCAAGATAATACACAAAATTATCAAGGACACCCTCCTGTTGAGTCACGAGGTTCAGTTTGGACCCCCTTACTTTCCAAGCTCCTCTGGAGAGGAGTCTGGGTGCAGCTGGATCCAATCCTAGTCCCAGACCTGGTCAGTGGTTTATGACTAAGGGATTTCGTGCACTGTTAAGAAGTAAATTTTACAAGTTCAGAAAGAGAATGTGCTATATTCACTTACCACAAATCTGTTGTGTCACGGATCTCTTAACTATGAGGAGTAACCTTGAGGGGTGTCCCTGCTCAAGGGGAGATCCTGACGTGCAGCCTGCTGCCACACAAGGAGAGCTCTTGGGCTGTCCTCGTATTTATGGGATAAGAAGATTTACCTGTAGTCATTCTTTCATTCCAAAGAACTTTTGCCTGGTGTACACACCATTAGCCTTGTCTCCCCATCAGGATGCAGCCATCACGACTGCTATTGCTGGCTAATGCCTGAGTTGGGGAAGAAATCAGGGAGACATCTGTCAGGATCAGATAATATCATTGGTGGTTAACACCTGAATAGGACTAGGTGTGAAAAGTCAGGTTGAGCTAGGAAAGGAGCATGTCTGTCACACATATACATGGTGTAAGGAATATATGCATCATATGCAACAAGATGAATATCTATGTAATGATTGAAAAGCTGTCTGAAAGAGACCTTGTGATCCTACCAAGTCCATTTTCTTGTGAAGAGTTGTCAGAGCTCTAACTGATCATTCTTGAAAGGTATCTAATCTTTTCACGAAACCTTAAATAAAAGAGACCCCATAGCTTCCCTATTCAATTCTTCTCACACTGTCTTACCACAAGGAAGTTGTTCTTGATATTTAAGCTGAACTATCCTTTCCTTTTTTTAATCCCATCATTTTTTGTCCTGTCCAAGAAGGATATGATGAAAGGTTTACTCTTTTCTTTCGCATGTCCTTAAAGCATTAATAAATTGTTACGATTTTAAACAGTTTGTCTGAAATCAACTGATTCTGATGCATATAAATGCTGGATGCATAAATTAGAATTATTGAGACCTAAATTATTCAAAAAAAATAGGGATTTTGCATGTCCAATTTAATTCTCATTGAAGAGATTTGATTTCTGAAGTGCCTTTTTGCAAAAATAGATCTCTGCATAGTGAAAAAAAAAAAGAAAGCTAAAACTAGGGCACCAGAAGTAACCAGTTGTTTTTGAAAATGTAAGGCCCCATATTGCCAAGAATGCAGTGAAATTTTTATCGCATTGCGATAAAAGTTTTAACCAATGAGAGTGCAGATACTTGATCTTTCTCTCCCAAGATCTTCCAAAAATGCAGTCAATACCTTCCCACAAAAGATGACTCTCATTTCTTTTGTATTTTAGCTCAGTTTCAGAAACAAGCTGCCACTACATCTGCGGCAGCAGAACATGCTTACAGAGCTGAACTGCACAGTCTACGTGCTAATCCCCGCATTGTGGTGAGCGGTATGATTGCTGCTCAAAGACAGATTGCATCTACACATCAAAAGACTCCTCCAGCATATCCCAATTTCAGGTCTTTATAAAGAACAGTCACTTGTACAGCTGGTGCCCCGCTCAATAAAGGTGCTCATGCACATAGCTAGTATTAAAGGTGTCCTTCAATCTTGTGTGGTTATTTACTGGGATACATTTTTATGGAAAATGTCATCTGACCTAGAGTTTGATTTGCTTAAAGGGTGGAAGAACAATGTACAGCAATGTACCTGGGGAAGATGCTGTAATTTAACAGCCAAAGCTTTCAAAGCCTTTGCTTTGAAATGTGCCTCTCATCAATAGTCCTCTCAAGGATAGGAATTAAATGCACTTCCTCAACTCTGTGGTTTTGTTGACTGCCTTTCTCCTGTGTGTTTCATCCACACCAGCTCATGTTGGATCATCAAAAGGAAGGCAGAGCTTCCACCTTGCCTCTTATGTTATGTTTTCTTGTTGTTTTTACTCTTGCATGACAGTGTTTCACATAGGCAGGAAGGCCACATTTGCATCTTGGGGAGCACTCAAGAGTAGAGATGTGCCAGTAGCTTCCTGGAAGAACATCCGGGTCACATGTGCAGGCTCAGGTGACCACTCATGTCTCTACTGAGACAGAATGACAGTAATTCTGGCTTTGTAAAAATGCAGGGTGCCACAGGTCCCCTTACTTCTGAAGAAGAACATAATGTGTCATGTCTATGAAGTTTCCAATCCCTAGGTGTACTATAGCAATTGAGGTGGTCCCTGCAGACCCATAGGTCACCAGTGTTTTCTGAAAGTGAAGAAGCTTATTTCTCCTGCAAACATCCAGGTCTTTGCCTATTGGGTCCTCCTTATTGCCACCAAAGACACATAGAGGATGAAGAGCTCAAAAGCAAGAGCACCAGGAAGTGGAAATAGTTGTATAAAGAGCACGAGTAACCATAAAATTCTTGTCAAGAATGTCTAAGGTGGGGAGAGAAGAGAATAAAAGATGGAAAAATATATACCCAGACCTCTGAAACTGGAGGAAGAAAAAGAAAAAATAAACTTCAGAAGCTAGAGAGCTTCCCTGTAGAGCGTCTGATGAGATCACAGCTGGGTCCCATGTGCTATTGCTTCTTCAAATTTCTCACTTACATATGTATATAAGGCCAGCTGCGTACATTATTTTCTATTTCAGAAATAGCCCAAAGAGCTCCCTTGAATAATACATTTTTGTCTATACCAATATTTTAAAACAAAGCAGTTCTGCATTATTTGTTCCAATCTGTCTGCAGTTTAAATTATGCTGCAGCAGAATGTTTCAGCATGAATTGCATTTGAAATATAAAATTGTTTATGCTGCTTTTTTTCCCCTTTCCAATTCAAAACAACCCAATATACCAGCTGTAATGGGTTCTTAAGCACATTTATCATCAAAGAATCTCACCAAGGAAGAAAAGCCAGTAAGTGGAACACAAACGGACCCTACTTACAGCATTTCCCAATGGTGTAGCTATGTATTGTACAAAACATGTTGCCAGAAGAAGCCCACAGAATTTATTTTATATATACATATATAAAAATATATATTTATAAAATACACAAATTTAAAGTATATACAAATATATATATATTTGTAACGAATCAAATTTTCAGCTTGAAGAATATGTTCTTTAAGTACTATAATTAAGCAGAACACCATTTTCCTGATACTTCCTGCAAGAGAGCCTTCCTACCAGCCATTCATCATGTAGGAAAACACAGAACTCTCGAGATGCTGGAACATCCCAAACAAGACAAAGGACTTGCCTTTCCCCCTTCTAGAGCTAGTAATTTCTCAGAATTGACCCAGAAGTAGCAAAGAACCTCATGAAAGCCACGGGTCCAATTTGGTCTAATTTTCATGAAATATCATCAAATACCAATTGATTATTTGCCAACTTAACACAGGAAGAGCCTTCTTCTGTTCTCACTGTAAAGTAATTTATTGAAATTACTCATTTACAGCCATATTCATAACCTCTCTGCATGCGGGAGTGTTCATGAAAGGCTATATTCTTATCATGGTGGCATCTTGATTCTGGGAGAGCTCTTATAAGCACAGCATTTATTTTATGACATAATTTGTCCAGAAAGAGTGAATTCTGAATAGCTTTGTCATTGTTTAGAGTGAGATTTTGATTTGATTTTCTGCACACTTCTACTCAATGAATATTTCGTACGAACTTCACTAAGAAGTTGGTTTAAGAAAGTATCTGGATTCCACCCCATAGGCATTTCCTTTAGTAGGAATTGATTTGCAAGGCCAAAAGAATAACTTTAGTTAGTGAATATTAAAAATACATCTCTGACTTTCCTTATTGGCTGCCTCAAAACAAGGATTTCTTAAATCTGCTACTATCACTAAAAATCCAATCTTTTACTAAAACAGAAAGATATCCATAGGCTTTTTTAAGGCAAAATTATCTATCCCGGGGCACGGTTATGCAAATGCTGTTAATTAAGTGAAATAAAAGTCTTCATTGCAACTTCAGAATCAGGATCAAAGTGTAAGTTACATGCCACGTCCTAACAAAAAGTACCAATAATTATGTGGAATTATGTGGAATTATGTGGCAAATTCTCATAACGAAATCTATTACATATTAAAAATAAAATAAGTTTAGTAGGGTTTTAGAAATCCCTGGGTAACGGTTGCAGATGCAAAGAATTGCAAAATTGAGCATGCTGGCTGTCTCAGAGAGGTAAGACTGTCTAGGCTCTTTTACACAGTGGTGTCTCTTGCAATAATGGGTGTTGTAACAGTTTTATGGCCCAAGGGAGAGAAGTAATTTATCCAGCAAGTCCAAGATGCAAGGTTAACTTATGATCCTTTCCAGTGTGACCTGAAAACATATCTCTGCAAATCTCACTGTACATGTATCATTTTCAGGCCTGGCTCCATGCAGAACATACCAAAGGCCTAATTTTACCTTCAGGCACGTACTTGCAGCCCTCAAAGACTTCAGATGGCCCTGCTTGGGCCAACCTGAAAACATATTTCAGCTTTAAACTCTTGCCTCATCCCCTGCATCCTGCTATATATTACAGGCACACACATATCTGCACCTGTGACCCTGGCAATGATGCCGATGCCATCTCTGCTCCTCATGATGAATTCCTGGGGAAAGAGGATCAGTGAGGTGACAAGGTGAGAAGCAGATGGGTAGGATGGGCACAGCCACAACATCCATTTTATTTTATTTTATTTTATTTTATTTTATTTTATTTTATTTTATTTTATTTTATTTTATTTTATTTTATTTTATTTTATTTTATTTTATTTTATTTTATTTTATTTTTTTAAACATGACAGTACATTGGTATTTCGAGCTCTTGCTGTAATCAACATGCTGACAGGAAAGACTTGTGGTTTCTAGGTGTTTGACTGGCAAGTATGAACACATTGTCACTCCAGTTTGCCCCATTACGGATCAAAGAGGCATCCTGAATACTTATATATTTCTGTTAGGCTTTGAGGTCTTTATAGACCCAGAACATTTACTCAGATTTGCAACAGGGAATGAAGTATAATTAATACACTGCCCTTAGCAAGCTCTTTTGCTGAATGCAAGCTAAGGCTTTCTTGCACAAGGTCTTTAGGACTGAGTTTTAATGCCCTGAATTTCATAGTCTAGTTCCAGTGTGCCAGAATATAATGCATCTCTGGAGCAGCATTTCCCATATATTCTGGCTAGTCTAGGAAATTAACTAGTCATCACTAGTCTAGGAAATTAACCAATTTCTTTGGTTAATTTCTATACATTTGGTTAAATTCTATCAATTTCTATCAATGATAGATCCATAGAAAGTAAGACTTGGAATGACTCTGAGACAGAGAATTAGTTTTACCTTTGTTGTTGCTAACACAAGCTTTTCTGACCTTTTAAAGAAAAAAAATCCTTCAAAAATCCAGTGATGTTGATTCCTTGAACTCCACATAAAGACACCTGACCTTGATTTGAGAATACCGGAGGAAGGTTCATTTCTGAGAGAGAAAACGACGATTAAAAGACAGCTAAACCTTGGGCAGGAGTAGGAACCTTGTTTAAAAGGGATATCTTTCTTATAAACATGATTTATTTGTTCCATCTGAAAATAAACCTTAATTAAAATGTGCTTGCAGTGGTAACAAAACAGATAAATGGAAATGAATGTGCTTGTAACAAGGATTCAATCACAGGACAATTTCCTAAAATCTCTTTTTTTATAATCACAGCTGCTCCATGAAATATGTAAGCAGAAGCCCAGTATTTTTCTCAGAAAAAAAAAAATGTATTTTGTTGTGGAGAGTAAATTGTTATCACTGTTACTTCAGAAAAAAAAAATAAAGAAAAAAAGAAGAAATCACATTTTCCAAAGACTTCAGTCTATTGGTTCTGACTGTACTGGATGTTATGCTTACTGATGCCCTTGCATCCTCATTGCATCTTTAATACCCATTGGTTTAATGAGGTAAACAAATTTTAGCTTCTCCCTGAATAAGAGGAGTGCTCTCTGTCTTTACATGTGTTTTTATTGTTTTTGTGTGTGCACATATATCACTGTGAAAATACAAGTGCATTTCACTCATGCCTGTGTAATAGTAGCATTTGTGCTGAGATACTGAAAATCTTTGTTAACAAGGATTAGTTTAACTCTTGTTAATAGTTAACAACTTGCTTAGTTACTCAAGTGTAAAAAAAAAATCTTATAATGTGATGCCTTTGAACGGTACTTTCTATAATTTCATTTTAACCTGATATCAGACAAGAATCTGATTATTGTGACTATTTATTACTGAGACA
The DNA here is from genome assembly GCF_003342845.1 of Nothoprocta perdicaria. Classification (NCBI taxonomy): domain Eukaryota; kingdom Metazoa; phylum Chordata; class Aves; order Tinamiformes; family Tinamidae; genus Nothoprocta; species Nothoprocta perdicaria. The sequence continues at coordinate 285,319 of NW_020456088.1, forward strand.
TATTGTAAAATCTCTTCAGTGATGGTGCTCCCCCACTTCCACATCACAAGGTCAGACCACTGTAGAAGTACGAGCATGGTTTCCATATGTTCTGGACAACATGGGATCTGTTCATGGCTGGGCAATATGCCCCCATAATAAAATAAATAAATAAATAAAAATAAAGGCCACTTTAATGTGGTATGTATAAAAATCACCTTGTTTTAACCCCATTTCACCAATACTCTGCCATCTGGTACTATTACCAAGTTATATATACATTGTAAAATATTGTACTGTCCTGACCTCAGATAAATTTGGTAAAAACTACTCCATGCTGAAGCAAGTGACTCATGTTGGTGAGACTGCAGGAAGGTAAAAGGCAAAATCCGTAGAAGGTCTCTGTTACTCCCTCCTTTTCTCATGTTACACAGAAGAGCAAAACTGCCATCAACATTATTAAAGTTCTTTCTAGAGCATGAGTATTATTAGAAACCACTGCAATTTGCAGGATTTACATCTCTGACTTCTTTATAATGCAAACAGTATAGGTGATTATTATTAAAAAGTACATCCACCCCATTTAAGGTGGCCAGTGCTTTAGCAGTGCAGGAATGACATGAGTCTTGCACAGTTAAGGATCCACTCCTAAGACAACAAAATAACACAAGAGAAAAAAAAAGCAAGAAATCACATCAATAGATAGAAAGCCTGAGGGATGCTGATAGAAAGAAAGGGGAGGAGGGGTTTAAATGGTCTCAGAACAGAGAAAAAAAGAATAAATAGAGAGCAGTAGAATTACAGATGCTTAGAATAGGGAGAAGAACCACTGGGAAAGGTAATGTTGGAAGACTAGAAGGTCAGAAGGCAAAAGAATATAGGAATAAGCAAACATATAGTCAACAAGAAAATTCTGTCAAATAGCTTAAAAATAAATGAACTGATCCCACTAGTCCACAAAATTTGCAGGAATAGCCCCCTAAAAAGGGGATATTTTCATCCAAATCTATAACACTAGTTTGCCTTCTTTACCCGCTCCGTGCAATGAAACCCATTCCAGTCACTCTCAGTCCTGTTAGAAATTCATCCTCAATTAGAAGTCATCCAAAATTTTGGGGGTAGTAAAAATACACATTACTAGTGATATTTTCCAGCTGCTTGTTTCTCAGAAATTGCCATGCTGTCCTAAACTTGGAACCACCTTACCTGTTCTCTGGAATCCAGTCACAGTACGGGCAAAACACTAACCTAGCATCATAAGCACAGAGAATAGCCAGGCATTACTTCACTTACCATATTGTGAATTGTCTGAAAAGTGGAACAATAGTGAGAAAATGTTTTGTTTTATTATGTTTTTCTGTTTCATTATTGAACATAGTGAGTAGTGTCAAATAAATTAAATAAGATGGTCAAATTCCAGGTTAAGCATTGTATTTCTACAAATAAAAATGCCTGGATCTGCATCTATGCTGATGTTTTCTGGAAGAAAATGCTTAATGTGATTCAGGACATGATCAGCTGCATTATTAGCTATTCAGTTCAGATGCACTTCTTCACCTTGGGCCAGGCTATGATCATTAAAATCAAATAGTCAGAATTCATTTAAAAGAAAAATCAGAATAAGCCGCTGTTCATTCCTATAAGTAAATAGATCACAGACAGCAGTCAGATACAACAGAATCATCTCCTAGGGAAGTGTGAAATGACAGAAAACACTAGGGAAAATTGTGTGTGGAAGAGGAAAACATGGCAAATAGACAATACTGGGTTTTAATCTTTAGTTTTGAGATTTTCACAGAAGTTTTCTGTATTTCTTTCTATTTCAAGGTAGTCATTCCCAAGCTCAAGTGAGGAGTATAATGCTTTCTCCTAGGAGCAGTAATTTATTTGCTGTCAGAGGGTGACAATGCTCATTCACCCCTAGCCCCTGCAATATTAACTTTTACATTATCGGACATTAGTCTTTCACATTATTTTCTCTCCAGTTTTGTGCCTTGTTCACATCAGTGCATGAAGAGGCAACAGTCCTCCTAAATATCTGTAACCATTTGTGCTGTGGACTGAGGGGATGAATCTGTAATTGTTCAGGTCTTCGTGTATGCAAGGTCATCACAGACAATTGTCCCTCTCCACAGCTTTTCTTCTTTGACAACACATTGTCCCTGTTCACCCCATCTCTCTATCCTAACTAGAGTTTCGCTGAGGACACTGAAGCTAGTATAATCTCTGTGCTGAATAAGTTGCTCTATAGCAAGTGACTGCAACTCTTTTAGACCGTGAATAAGCACAAGAAAGCTTTTTGATGGATGGTTTTATCAAGTTTAACAGCTATCTCCCAGTTGAGTCAGAGAAAGACTGGAGCAATGCCAGTCATAAGATAGAAACTCCCTGATCATGTTTTCCAGCTACATCTGGTGTCAGTCTTCTGTGTAAGATGAGTCCACAGCTGTGCTTCAGGACTAGAAACTGTCCCTGGAAAGTCCTATAGCTAGGCTCTACCCATTCCTAGAGCAGGCTGTGTTCTCCTAGCAAACTTAAACTCAATAAGCAAAAGCTGTCCAACTCTTTAAAAGCTTCCTGCTGCCAGAAGTATCAGCATAGATTTAAAATGGCAGGTTTTCCATATGGGGATTTTCCAAAACATTAATCCTACTGTGACTATACAGAAAGCACAATGGGAATTCATTGCTGCTAATGTTAAATATTTAGTCTGGCTAGTTGTCTAGCCTTCCACTATAATTAATGCAAATGGAGGCACACATAGAAGGTTATGTATCCGCTTTGCTAAGATACTGCTTTTAACATAGGCTGAAGTGCCTTCCAAGGATGCTCTCTATCTCTCTCTCTCTGCCTGGGAAGGGAGCAGAGACACCATCTAGACAGGTCGCCAAACTGTAAATACCAAAATAGAACAAAGGAAATCTCAATCATTTGGAGGTGATAAGAGCTGCGGTGTTTTGAAGGCAAAGATGTTGCTCTGAATAATGAAGACACAGAGAATGGATATCCAACTCCAATGTACATTTATAGCAGCACCATTACCATGACCGGGGAATGTAGATCCTCCAGCATTGCTAGACATAAACCTATGTATGATCAGAGAGACATTGACCAGTCAAAAGCTGAAATGGACCCTGACTGCCACTACTGAAATATTGAAATACTAGTACTCCACAAATCAAATGGAGTTTGATTTGTGGATTAATTTCTACTCAGACTTGTTTGCCAGGTCTGAGTAGAACCAACTAGAGCATTGTCCTATTAAATCTAATTACACTCAAGCAAATACATGGATGTATGCTATTTTCAAGTACTTATTCAGACCAATGAATATTATCCTACATCATTGCCTTCCATCAGAAGAAGAGGTTAAGTACCCCTTTGATTGACAGACATCCTAGCCAGAACAGCACAGCAATATAGCAAAGCATATAGATAGTGTTCAGCAGTGTATATTAAAGTCATGCCTAAAGATGTAGGCATAGAAGTGCACTTGAAAGACAATGAGGTGAGTCAGACATTCAGCAATTACAATGTAATGAGTGAGCTGGTATCCACTGGGAGGTCATGAGGGTTCAGTTTGTCAAGCCATGTTAAATGAATCAGTTGCTTTGTGCCTTTCTTCAGAGCTCCTCTGTGAAACAGAGCGTCTAGTAATTTAATGTGCAATGAAGGATAAGGTCGAGGTTTAGGAGGAAAATGTGGCCATGTCCATTTGCTTCCATCTACACGCGCATGGATAAGAAAAGGTGAAAGATGACTTTGTATGTAAGTTAGCTCACCTCTGGATTCTCAGACTCTCCACTGACAGATGAAGAGATGCTCTGAGGCTCTTGGGCAGGTTCTTAGCACACCTCTGAGTCTTTCATGAACTGAGATTTAATTCTGGCACCCATTTATAGGCAGAATAGCCTTGATGTCCTGATTCTTCCTCTGCAAATACGATGCCACTTACATTATAGATGTCATTATGTATAGATTGACATATTCTTCACACACCTGCCCTGGTTCTTGTCTCCAAGATGTGTTTTGTCCAGCATTTTCATTTGGCCTCAACATTTTTCCAGTCTTGTCTCAGTTTAACCATTCCCTGCGTGTGACAAGAGAGAGGAGCTCTCCATCATACATTGCATCACACGATCATTTGCAAAACAGTTTGGTCACATAAATCTACTGCAGGCACAGGTCCTGTGCAACATGCTCTGTTGGTCTGATCCAACTGTGGTGTCTATCATTCACTCTAGGATTCCCAAATTCATGGTGTTACCCAGATCTCAGTAATAAGTCTTCCTCGCCAACCAGCAGCACACAAGGACTTAACCATATTATTTTGGCCTAGAACATGTGCATAACTCAGAGAAGGCCTTTGTCCTAAAAGGTAAGAACCTGAGTGATATTAATTGCTGTGAAAAAAAAGATGTCCAGCATAAAAACTACATTCCAATACAGTTTAATACGTGTCACTAACTTCAGGTAGAATTCTCACATGGGGCTTAAAGAGCCCCACAGGTCTTGAGATGACCTTCTAGCTTGTCCTTTGTGACTGCATTGGAACTAGGTGATAGCATTTGCCCTTTAATTAGATTTCAAAAGCCTTTAGCATCCTTTCATACAAAAATGCAATCAACAGAAAATAATGCTGCACTTTCAATTAACGAGAACAATTGCTTCTAATTGTAATGCTCTTACATTTTTCAAAAGACAAGATATCATTTTGCCTTAATTGCTAGGTGTGTTGAATAGGCAATTAAAAATGCTTTAAATTTGGACCTGTAGATAACAAGGAGAAAATTTCTGTCCTAAGCAGATTACAGTTGTGAATATGCCTCCATTTTCACTTTAAAACCAATAAAGGAGCTTGCTGTGCATATTTCATGGCTCTTCTATTATTGACTCTATTGATAAGATACTAACATTTCCATTACAAACAGCTGATTTTCAGGGGGAGTTGATTAAATGTTTCTGCAAACACAACTCTGTCACTCAGCTCTGGAGAGCTGGTTTTGTAATATTTTAACAAACTCTATATTGATTGGGCCATACAATGGCTCTCCTGTGTACCTTAATTGGAGAGTGCATCCCATCAATTTGTCAGTGGTCATGACTGTGTGACTAATCCATGGTTTTTTAAAGTTGGCAGAGCAGTTCACATAAGTCCTCTTTCCTTCTATGGGTCTAACTCCCTCAAATGAACACAGCAGTCAGCATCACACATGAACTTGGTCCCCCTTGAATAAAGAAGACAAGTCCAAGGCAGTCATGCTCTTTTCTACTATATATATCATCATGGGCCAGATGTACTAATAAATCCTTCTCTGCTGGTACCTGTCTGGAAGCAAAGAAGAACATATGCAAAATAATAAGCACAGCCAAAATCAACTGGGATCGTTTTTGTATTCCAACTTATCTAAATCCTGCCTTTCACCAACACTTTTCCTCAGTTAGAGAAACTGAAGCACTCATTAAGTACTGATAAGAAACTTTATTAGCAATTTCTTGAAATTGCTGAAAGTTGAAAGGGTGGTAGATGCTGTCCTCCAAAGTTAGAAGTTACGGCTGTGCACTGCTCTGGCCTCCAAAGCTGAGAGAGCTGACGAGTTTTCTCTGCAAAGAACTGTTGTCTCTGAAGTGTCCCTAGCTTTAAAGATAATATACTTTATAAAATTCTTCTGGTTAGTTTTCTGTTCATACAGCCCAGTTAATTTTATTCACAGTTATCATTAATAGGTGATATTATTATACAAAGGACTTCCAAAGCAAAAGCAAACCAGTAATTGCCTGTTTGTGGTTAGGTGTCCATTTAAGAAAGCACAAAGCATGTATTTCATTTATCATGACTTATCATGCAAATAATCCTGTTCAGTCAGATGCCTTCACTTGAACTGCTTGCATGCCTAGAGCTAAGACATCACAGAGCCAAATAGAAGTAAGACTGATCAGATGCTGAAAGGTAAGCCTGTCTAAGCAACTTTCTGATGTGGGGACTCTAATGAAATCAGTCGTGGAAAACTAATTTATTAGACTTTAGTCTTTATTGATTTCTTGCCAGGACAATTTATAGAGCTGCAAAACCTACAACTTCATACAAAACTTCTTGCATAGCTAACAGAAGAGCGAAAGACAGTTAGTGAGGGTCTTTGTGCTCGTAATTCAAGGTCTACCCAGGTCAAAGTAGGGGGCCATGTTGCGCAGTAGGATGCAATTATGAACAGTAATGAGAGCTGTAACAATAGATCAGAGGGAACAGCGAGAACAAAGTGTTTGCTTCACGGCCTCGCTGATCAGTCAGAAGATTCTGCTACATAAAAAGTAATACAAGTCATTACAAATACATGTTGCTTCTTAAAGCCATTTGCATAGCTCTACCTTTTAAATGCCTTCTTTCTTATGCCTTCTGAAGTAAACTTCATGCTTGTGGCCAGAACAGTTATCGTGCAATGAGAGCTTTGGATAGCAAAAAGTTCCCATTTGTGCACTTAAGAGAGAGAAAAAAAGTTTGTTTTGCTAGGTGGTAATCATGGTCTTGTCCCCTCTCCTTGCTGACTATCTGGCAGTTCTGCTTTGGACTCTAAGCTTTTTACTAAATACTCTTGTTCATTTTGCACTTGATATCACCCACCCAAAAAGTCCCTTGATTCTTACAAATGACATGAGGCATCATAATTAATTGAACTGGCAGTTCCTTGAATGGGTGTCCCAACCAGTGATTCATGGCAGCACATCTAACTGGAAGTGACAATGCGGTGCCCTGGTAGTTGCCATCAGTCCCAGATGTCAGCAGTGACTGAAAAAGCTGTATTGAGAACAAAATATGCTCACTGTAGGTATCTTGGTGCTGTGGGAGCTGCTGACTTCTACATCCAAGATGCTACTTCTGAAAGGAAGATCCTGTGATTTCAGAACTCCTGGAATGCCACCATTTCCTTCCACTGTCTCTTAAGAGCCATTCACTTCTTGTCCTGTCACGAGCTATGATCTCTCCCTGGGAAATTTGGAAATTCAGCAGGACCTAGGAGTCAGGACACTGATGTCAGGTCTGATTCACCTGAGAAGCACAAAGAAAAAAAAGTCATATATTTACTGCTGGCAGCTAGGAGAAATCTCTGCCTCATTGACAGGCAAGGGATGGTTGGATGTGCAGATGGACATCACATGTCTTGCTGTTCCTCTTGGTCCAGCTTCCCCAGGCACCATCCTGGGATCTCATTATCAGTGCTAAGCTATGCAAAGGGAGAAAGAAAAAGGATATAGAAGAGTAACAACTGATACAGAAGATACAGAAGAGTAGCAACTGCAAGGAATGAGCTATGTGTATGAAGAGGAATAGTATAATTGAGAAGGCTCCTGAGGGTTCCAATGCTCTTGAGTCCTGAATCCAAGATATTTTTCATCACTTTGTATGCAAATAGATAAGGAAGTTAGTGTACAGGTGGAAAATGAGAATTGTGCAGCTTTCAACAAAGACATTGTCAGTAGGATTGGTTGGGAATTCTCTGTTTAAAGGCATCTGCCTTCTCAGAGGTGTCAGTTCATCAAAACAAAAAGCATTTGAGGGGAAGAATCAGTTCCAATAACTCTCCTGATTGCAACATTTTTATATCACCACTTGCAAGTTTTCAAAAATATCCAACTTCTGAATTACAAAAGTTTTTAAAGGTTGGATATTTAGATAAGAGATATTTGAATTTGTGTGTATATGTTAAAAGGATTAAAAACATCTTGACTAACAAGATTTGAATGATTTTGAGTTTGAGTTTTCAGTTGCTGATTTTCAGTTTTCCTGATTTTAGGTTTGCACAATCTCAGTTTTCTAATTTGGGGGTGGAAACACCTGAAATATTTTTTCCTTAATTGTGACAAATTGTTAATCTGTTAATCCCTTACCTTCTCTCTCTAGATGAAAAGAACTCATTTTAGAAAGTGAAGGCTGGACTTGGAATTGAGTATTTCTCTGTTATCAGAAAAAAAGACAAACAACGAACCATTGACAATATCTTGTTTTGCATTGCATTGGCATATCATGCTCAGAAATATTAGTATAGTTTACTACTTTTATGCATTGATTTTTTTATCTGAAAAAATCTCCTAATATTAAGATGATGAATAAATATTTGCCTGAAAATGGTTGATTTGTACAATACTGAAATATTGCATGCAGAGAAAGCTGAGTAGACCAATTGAATATTTCATACTAAGGAAGGATTTGGGAATGTGAGATGTATACACATGATGCATTAGGGAGTGTTAAAATATATTTATAATTTGAAGGACTGGACTGCTTTAGAGACTGAAACAGCTTCAGTGCAGAGAATGAGATGCCAATAAAAAAAGGAAATAATCTTGAAGAGAGCAGTGCGTATTTCTAGGAAAGCAAGGCAACCACAGATAAACTGTGACCACAGGTGCACATTTGGTTATCTACTTTATAAATATGTATGAGTTCAAAACAAGCACATTTGTCTCAATATATGTGTAAATATCTAATCAATATGAAGGTTAAGGGAGTATAGGTTTGGGCCAGCGAATGCATAGATGTTGTAATATATGGATGTGCTAATAGAAGCTTGGGATGGTAATGAGCCCATGTATACTCCCATAAATACATGCATATGGGCTCTTCGCACTGAACTTTGCTCTCACAGGCAATGCTGAAGCAGCAGTTTACTATTGCTCTTCCTGACTGGGTCACTGCTAATCAATAGCTTTATAAATCAGGGCTTTTCACCCATACAGCCAGGCTGATTCCTCATGTAAACACTTGTCAGATTTAGTTTACAATCAGACAGTTCTACTACTCTCCCTTACTCTTGTCTTGCTGTTGCACTCAGCACAAGTTGCATTTCCTACATTTCTATACTTATTTTTCTCTTCTGGTCATGTATTTTACTTCAAAGGAAAAGGAAGGATATTGTGACCCCCTGTACCAGCAGACTTTCTAGACTTAGTGAACTTCTCCTAAGTCTACCACCCTACCACCCAGTTCACTGCCATGTAAAGGTGCTTTGTATGTTTGCATAAAATGTGATTTCCCATTAAGATATACAGGATTAGAGTTTTAAAACAGTTCTCTGCAGACTGTGGGGAAAACACTGTTTACAGTGAACAAATAATATAATTTAAAGTAGACACTAAGAATTTTGTCAGCAATTGTCCATTGTACCCAATATTTATTACCTTTAGTAATTGCCTTATTTACTGGTTGGCCAGGGGATAACTTTGTTGCCAATGTTCTCTAAAATTCTTAAAGCTTATGCACATGTAAGAGTCATCTGAGAGAAGAGTTATTGTCTTGATTTAATATCAAGCCAATGAACTAATGAAATCTTTGGAGATAGAATGAATTTCCCTAAAGAGAGAAAAATGGGACTTGAGGACAGGTTTGCCATCAAGGTAAATCTGCGGAGAGATCCTGTCACAGGAGTGAGTTCCAGTTCTAACAGGGATATATGAAATACGTAGAAGATGCAAGAGCATAAGAATAAACTACCTGAAAGGCAGTGAAGAAGAAGAGCTAAAGAAGAGCGCGGCAGAAGAAGAACATGACAAGACAGCAGTGCTCAGGAGGGGACATCCGTGACAGGGATGCTGAACCAACCCTGTGCAGTGGTGCTCAGCAGGGAGGAGAGATGTGCAGCTCCCACATCAGAGCTCTGCTTTCCGGGGTAAGTTGGAGGAAGTGAAATATCAAAATGATTTAACCATAAACACATCTTTAAAACAAACAGATAGAAATAAATGATATCAAGCTCCAATGCAGACATCGTCAAGTCCCAGAAGGGTGAAATAGCTGCCACTGGGTACCAGTTACCTCTGAAACCAGACACAGCACACACAAGCCCAGATGATAGAAAATGTGACTGTGTCCTCTTTGGGGTGCCTGAGGGACGGGTTCTGGAATGACAGATCAGTGAGATGATTTCTGCACAAAGCAGAATGTTGAAGACTACGATAGAGATCAGATTCACTGTGTGTGACTACATCGATGAAGAGTCACTCTAACTTATGCCTCATTTGGTAGAGGCTTGAAAGGAGTCACCAGGCATGAGGAGGAATGGGTTTGGACAAACATAATATACTTTAAAATTTTGAAAGCTTTTGACTCATGGGTCATTGGTCACCTAGACATAGGGGTCTATTTAGGAAGAGGGACTATCTCCTTATAGAATAGCAAATGTTTAAAATATAAGTAATCAAAGGAATAATTGAAAAGTTCTCAGAGTGAAGGGAAATTGTCACGGGAGTCCTTCATGGATCTGTCCTGGAGTTTGTTCTTCTCAGCATATTCATAAATGGTCTGGAATAAAGGGAATAAATAACACAAAATTATTCAGTATAGTCAATTCTGTGCTAATTTCAAGACTCACAAAAGGATCTCACACAGCTGAGTGACAGGGTGATAAAACTGCATCTGAATTTCAATATTGATGAATACAGAGTAGTGCATTTAGGGAAAGAAACCCTAACCACTCATACAAAATTATAGGCTCTATGAATTACGGAGGCTCTATGAATTACAGAGAGGGAAGAAGAGAGTAGGAGAAGTCTATATAGCCAAGCACTGTGCATACAGGAAAAATAGCAAATCATTATTCACTGTGTCTTACTGCTGAAGGAATAGGCAGGCTGAAATGAAATGATCAGATAGCAGGTATAAAATGTTTTTTCATACAGTTCGTAATTAAATTGTGGAACTCATTGCCACAGGATACTATAGAGAAAGAAGCAAAATCTGATTCATAAAGTAGGTTAAAGTCATTGACAGAGAATAGGTCACATTGGTCTGCAGAGTTTCTGAAATTTGCACCTTCTGAGATATGGCTACTAAGTTAGAATCACAATGTGCATTAAAGGAGCCTTTTCCCTGGCATCAATTACGATAAAAAAATACTAACTTTGAGGAAATATTTATTTGCATGAAAAATATCAGGGAATAAATATGGTTTCACAAGTGGTGCCCAAACTTGGAAACATTTTAAGTGTTTTCTGTTTCATTATGAAGAGACCAACTAGCTTTTCTCTCTACAGTGCCTGATGAAATGAGATAAACAAAACCACAGTATGGAAATAAATTGTAGATGCCATCTAATTACATAGTTCAAATTCTTAAAGCATATATACCATATCAGGCATCTCACTTTTGTTCAAAAGAAGAAAAAAAAAAGTGAATTATTGCGAAAAAAAATGTCTGGAAGTAAACAATTTGCAAGTCAGACATGAGCTGTAAGTTCAAACATCTTTGCTAAAAACCTCTATTCATTTGCAGTTTATTGCATAGCATGAAGCTGCCCACCACTGGTTATAATCTTTTTTTAAACGCTTGGAACAGTGAAATATAAGAAGATTAATCATATGCAATAAATATTCATTACCTAAGTATTGAGGTGCCGAATCAAATAGATTACTTTGCATAAACATTTCTCACAAAATGAGTGGGCATCATATTTAATAAAAATCACAAACGAGTGGAGAATGATTGCCCTGCACACAAAAGCAATATAAAATAAACACCTTCATAAGCAACAGTTTCATCACTTACCTCCAAAAGCTATTCTTATATACAATCCATTTACAACAGCAAATCGGGTCTGGGTTACATAGCTTTGCAATTATTATTCCCTCAGGAGGGAGACAATATGCAACTTTATGGTAACTTTTCCTTTACTTAATGCTGCACATAAATTATTTTCAGGGCACAGGGAGCCGAATAAAGCTGAATAACTCTCTGTTTCTTTTTCAATCCTTCTTCTGTCAGCCTTTATTTATTTATTTTTGTCTATTTCTCATTTTGAGAAAGAATTGTTTTCTATGAGAATATATCCTCCCACATTAAATATAATCACTACTGGGGAAAAAAGAATGGTCTGCAGGTCAAGTTTTATTACTGTCCATTAAGAGACCAAGCATTGCTATGAAAGGGCAGAAAATCACAGACATTGCAAAACCGGTGCAGCACTGGAAAACAAGGAAATAAATTATCGGGAAATGGGGTGCATAGTTTGTTGGAGCAACACAGAAGTTCACACTTAGAGCTTTTTCCTTCACACAGGTGAATGCCAGGCAGAGCATGAGACTAGCTGATGCATGTGGATAAATCCAGCCAGCATGCAAAGATGCCCAGAGCCAACACAGCCATGGAGAATGTCTGCTGTCATAGCACAGAGCAGCACGAGACCTCTTTGAAATTTCCCCATTTTCCATCTAAAATGTAATAGCAGGATATATAATACAGTTGGTGTCCTAACTCCCACACTTTGACCCTTCATTTAAGAAGGTTCTGCTTCCCAGTCAAATGCATGGCATAGTGGTTATCAGTCAGGGCTATCATGGAGCCAGAATGCACTGAATTACAACATTTTTTGGGAAAAATAATTCCTCTCTCTGCCAGTAAAGCCCAATTTGTGTATTTTTACCTATGTCTGATGTTCTCATGTCCTGTGCAGAGGTGTAAGCACAGGAGATTTGTCAGGTCGCCATTTTTGGCTAGGATCCGGCTCCCAACATCCCTTTCTGACAAGACCTACCTGAAAACAGCAGTTAACCCACTGCCAAGAGTTCAGTCCAATCCAGTCCCACTCCCAGAAGATTTGGGTTTTATAAAAATTATCCTGAAATTGTTACCTTTGTAACTACTGATACAAGATTAAGGCCAGGCTGGAGCTACAGTCCAAAGGGCATGAGTAGTCATGATGTTTCAGCCTCAATTTTAGTATGCTAGTTGTAGTCCTCAGGTCACCATGAGTTTCTGTCCAACAAAACTGTGAGTCCTCACCAGTTTACACAGCTGCTAGTTTTCTAGCCACATTTTTCCTAATCTCATCGCAAGCATGTTTTTCTTCATGAGGTGCAGAGTGTAAGAACACAATCCATTACTACTCCTTCCAGTCCTGAGCTGAAAATAGGAATTGGACACTGTCATACATAATATTGAGTGAGATGGACCTTTTATCTGACTTAGATAAACCTAGGATAGCTGTTGAGTTTCTTTGTAACCACACTTTCAAGGAGTATAGTGAGTTGCGAGGTTCAGAGCCACTACTGACATTACTGCTTATAGAGACATGTGTTAATGGTTTATACATTACTGTACTAGGAGAAGTGCATAAGGAACAAATGGACAACTCCAACAGATGAATAAAAACATAGCCTATTGTTTACACTTTGTGGTTTGTAGCTATTTTGCCATCTCTCTCAGGAGTTTAAAGCTGCTTAAAGAACAGCAAGGTATTAAATACATTTAGAGCAAGCAGTAACCTTCAGGGCGTTCTTAATAATTCACCATTTCCAGTTTCGATCTACGTTAACCATGTGTTTCATTTTCTCGGTCATGTAGAAGTTCAAGTCCTCTTAAAATCCTAAATATAACCCTGTACATGTGTTGCAATGTGCTATAGAAAGAGATCTGAAAATATCAGTTGTGGGGGCAAAACATCAGAAAATGATGCTAGAGCAAAATTGCAAGCTATAGCAAACAGTAAACACCTAATTGCCACTAACAAGAAATGTCATATGGAATGAGAAATGTGTAATGAGAAAGGGAGGAAGGGGCCAAGCTCTTCTCAGTGGGGGCTAGTGGTACCCTAGGACAAGGGGTAAAAAGGTGAAACACAGGAAGTTCCATCTCCACAGGAACTTCCATAGGGGTTCTTCACATGCCCATCACCATTCAGCTCTTCCAGTCCTGGTCGCAGCAGAAACTAGCCACTTGGAAGCATACATTTAGCTTTCAACAACAACCTGCATTACACTCTTCAACCTTATATCTTTCTAATATTAACTGTTGTAAAATAGGAAATCTTAAATAGCTTCACTAAGCTCTTTAAAGGTCTTGGAGCCTTAATAATTCACTTTTCCTATATTTAATCTAAACTGTATATTTTTTACCCTAAGTTATGCAGAAGACTCTCTGGAATGTAGGAGCCTCAAGGGTTTAACTCATTTACCTTTGTGTTTCCATTCACGGTTCCAAGGAATAGTCTGGGGTGCTCAAATGCTGGGTCTGACAACTCTTGCTATAACCATAAATCCAAGTAAATGCCAAGTCAAAAGGATGATCGATGTGAGTTTTCATGTGTATCGCCATCAATCCGGATTATTTTACCATTCAAAGAAATATCACAGAGCAGATTCTCAGCTAACTCAGCTCCATTCACAGAGCATTTAAAGGATTCACAGGCTGAACTGCAGCTCAAAAGGGGTTGAGGTCTAGGATTGCTATTGTGCCCAGCTTGCTGTGCTGTCTATACTTTATTGCCCTAACAATAGCCTCGTTTTCCTCTGTGCCTTACTGTCCCCTCTTAAATCTACCCACAACATACAGTAGTCTGAAATGGCCTAGTCTGCCTTATGCAAAGGATTAAATTCTATCATTTGAATTAAAAGGAGGAAAAATAGCATGGAGTCTATCTTATCAGGGAGAATTACTGCTTTAATCCATCATGCTGGCTACACTGCTAAGTTATAGTCCCAAACCTTGAAAAAACATGTGATTAGCATTTAATTACCCATCACATTGAAGCTGCGATAAGAGACATAGTTTGTTCTTGATTTCTACATGAATCATGTTAAGTCAGCTGGTTGGTCACGATTAATGTAGATATCATAAGAGACTAATAAGAGTGCTACTGGAAGTGATTAGGATGATCTCTTCATCAATAGCACAGCAATATATACTATGTGGGTTAAAATTTAATCTCTCTGCCTCCCATTTAAAATTTAAGAGTCATAGTGCCAGACACTGCATTGCTCTGAATGCTTTTATAGCTGTTTGCATTTGTAGAAGGCATTTTATGCTTAGTTTACCAGAAGTGGCTGCATTACCACAGAATGATGGAGAATCAGATTCTAAGTGTTTGTTACTGATTTGAATATCTCAAAACATTCTTTTTCTTCATCTACTGCAGGAACTAGCTCCTGCAGGGCAGTCTTAAAATATGAATCCCCCAAGTCCACATCTGTGCAAAAGTACACAGAAAGAAAGGGGAAAAAAACATATGCCTTCTTCGAGTCAAACCAAGTGGCACTATCAGTTATTAACTTGACCTATTATACCATGTAGGTAGGAAATCTGTTGAGGGAGGCAGAAACAGGATTAAGAAAAGGAAATACTGCATTCCCCAGCCATATATATAAAAACAAAAGCAAGCTGATATTATTTTTTATTTCTTCCCCAGGTACCACACTTCATGACAGTGTTGAGATTAACAACCTCACTCTCAAAATGTGTGGGCAGCCTTTGCACTCAAAATAACACTTTATGACTTCATTCTCTGGGAGGCCTTGATAAGGCTTCGGCAGAGGTTTTGATGTGGAGCATTATTGCACTGCTGAGGTATTGATTGATCCACTGTGAGATGAGCAGGAGGTGCTCATATAGGTTTGAAATCCCCTACTTGGGTTTGCAAATAGCTCCCCTAGGTAAGATTTATGTTCTCGAGAGGGCAAGAAGTGAAGGAGAGTTCAGAGGAATTTTATAGATGTAATTCCAGTTTCTAAATGGTTTCTATATTTAAAAACATGTATACAAAATATATATAATTTATATGCCTCTAAATTATTGTTCAAAAATACTGTTTCCAGGGATTTCTTGATAACTATGGGAGAAGGCTAATTTTCCTACATTTTGTAATACAGCTGTCAGGTTTCTCAGGCTATGCACCACAGTGCATTTCAGGATCATTTTTAATTGGTGTCTGAGAGAGAGTTGTAGTAATTTGATTTGAAACTACCTCTGGCCCGCAGACAGCATGCAGCACACTACGAGCTCAGAGAATAAAGCTGCATTTGCTGAAGCTACTAGCTCAGGGGAGCTGTAGTACTTGGCAGCACAAAACTACATCCAAGAAAGAAGACACAAACAAGTAGAAATTCAAACGGAAGCAGAAATGTGGCTTATGGAAGACCAAGTTCTCCTACAAGAGTCTTGCTGTGCTGGAGGTTGCAACATGACAATTGTGGCATTATGGCTCATGCAGCGTCAATACTTGGCATGAACATTGGGGTAACCATACTGTGTCTTGATTAAGTGTTTTAGTATACTTTAATCACTGAATTGGTTTCTTACAGACAGAATGGTTTTTTTTGAATGCAAATCAATCTACACCTCAAGTTCGCTTATTTTATCAGAGTTCACCCTGTGATAACAACATTAATTCTTAAAGAACATAAGCAGGACCTAAATTATTTCCCTATACTAGTCTTGTATTAATTTCCATTAGTTACTAATTATCAGTAGATACCATTCTCAGGCTCATACATAAAGTGACGGCAGGAGTTTCCTAAATCTCCAGTATAATTTGGCACCCCAAGCTATAACAACCCAGCCATAACTCAGCTCTGATCTAGAGTTAGGTGGAAATATTACAGCCCAGTACTTCTGTCTCTCAAAATACTGATATATCAAATTCAAAATGTCTCTATTGATTTCAATATAATTCCACTTGAAAAATACTACAGTGAGCTACATTCTCCTTTATCCTTTTAGATCAGATTTTTGCTCTGTTCCAAAATGGTTTTGGTGTCAATATTTAACTATGTATATAAATTATACAGAAATGGGGAAAACATGAAAGTTAAAACCAAAATCATACACTTTGATTTTGCTTAAATTAAACAAACTTTCTGAAAACCCTTTTTTTCAGGAATTCATTGAAAAGTCATCATTAAAGAAAAAATTCATATTGAAACTCTTTTCCAGATTCTTGCAGATACACGTGAATGCTGTCTGTACTCTAAGCCAGCCAGGAGTGCAAATAATGTGGTTAGTACATCTCTAAATGAGAGACTGGCTGCAAGGAATACACTGCAAAGAACAAGTGCAAGCTCTGCAGGATAATCAGCTTCATGAAAGCTGGGAAGCAAGTAGTTATGCAGCTATTCTTCAAAAGAGATTTGGAGATCACATGGATCAGAACAAAAATAGAGACCAACAGCAATGAGAAGAGCTCTAGAAAATAACATGCATTATATATTATATCAATCTAGGAAAGATGGAAATCCGTGAGTTAATACAGTTTGGGAGGAGGAGACTGAGACAAAAAACTTCAAAGATCATAGGCCTATGATCACTAGAAATAAGAGGTCCAAGATAGACTAAGGTATCTTGACTTCTGTGTGAAAGCAGCTGGCTTCACTGAATACTTACTTAACAACAGGAAACTAAGGAATTCCAGGAAACAAGAAACTAAGATCCACAACCAATAACCCATAACTAGAGATCACCTGGTCTTGACTCTTTGCAGCTACAAGCCACAGTTACTGCTTAGTCCAGCCAGCTGGGGCCCTGCTGGGATTAGCTCATTGCAGACTCAGGTGGCTCCTTGCCTCTGAGATCCCAGCCCCACCTGCATGTCCCACAGGCTCACAGCACAATAAAGTCATTGGATGGGGCTACATGCCACAGCCCTAGTTCTTACTTGCTTTGTGACTAATGAGCTGCAAAGAAAACCTACCTGCTATTAGTGAAATGATGAATCCTGAGCTATTATTTTACCATGTAAGAGTACACCTGCAGCCATTAGTACGGAATTTGAGCAGTCTGTTAGGGAGAAATCAGGAGGTGGCTGTAAAATACGTATCATTATAAGCATTCACCACACATTCTGCTGACTAGCAATTACACCTGAAATGGAAGTGTTTCTGTGCCTCAGAAACCAGGCCCATCGGATTGCATTTGGCAATGTATGCTTACTGCTATGCTAATGGAGCCCTCCTGTCTCTCTGCTCTACAGCTCGGAAAGGAAATTCTAATGTCAGTCTAAGATATATATCTCTGGTACCCTTCTTCCGCAGCCTCCCATTTTACTCACTAAGTGCAAAAAACACTTCATCTCACTCTAGCTGAGATGATTAAGGGAATTTAGGGGTTGGATTTGCTTTGAAATGACCAGAATTGAAGATGTGCAACTACACATGTATGCTTAATTTAGGAGTGAAAGATTTTTCAGGATGCACTGACTGCAGTGGGAGTTTGTGTACCTGAATTCCACGCAGGAAACAAGATCAAACTAAATACTTCATTTTTCAAAGGCAAAGAAAGTAGGACAAATCCCACTTCAAGTGACATATTATTTCTTGAGACAGTCTGCCACACCTTCCTATCAAAAGCACCTCCTTGACTGAAAACATTCGGCCTAAAAAAAGAAACATAAAACAGAGCAAGCTCTTTGGCTTCAAAAGACTGATTTTGATTGTTTACCTATTTGGATATTAGCTAAAGTTTAAAACACATGCACCTTCTAGAACAGATTGAGTGCTGTTTTCCAAATACAGATGGTTGTTTTCAAGCATATGCAAAAAAAAGGTTGATTGGTTTGTTTGTTTTTGACCTTTTTTTTTATCTAAAAAGATAAGCATTTCTCAGGAATACATATATCAGAATGAAAACAGTCAAAAAAATCCAACAAAATATTTTTCCACCACAGAATCATTCATCAAAGTATACATACATATATATACACACACACATACATATAATACATATAAAAAGCAATGTACATATATATGTATACATTCCTATATATGTATATATATATGCTGAAATTTTCACAAAATTTTCCCTGGAAATGAGGCAAGGTGATAGAAATATGCTCTTGTTCCTGATTGCTCTTCTGCCTGGGTCCTTAGGACCCAATCTGGCACATGATTGCTTTTGAGCCTTCAGGGTTTGCTGTTCTAGGAAGTGAAGAAAACTGTCCTTGTGTTGGAGAACTAATGATCTCCAGAGGCTGTATTTCTGGGCAGCCCAATATATGAATTATCCTAAGTTGGGAAATTTGTGGTGCTCTGCTTTATGAAAAAGTTTACTTTTTTTTTAGATACTCTTCATAGTCTCTCTGTAAAGCTTTCTCACATTCTGGTCTTTGGACATATATGTCTAATTTAGAACATTATGTTTCTATTTGAGAGTTTCCTTTTGGTATTTTTCCTCAATTCATCCATAAATCTGAAACATTCACAGTAGAACAAAAAGAACATGCAGATAGGTTTTCAGATTGTACCTAGACATTCATATTTCAAGGAACAGTGACATCCTGCAGGAGGAGTGTTTGCTCACCAAAGCTTGGCTTGAGCAAATATAGACAAATATTTCCATACACCTACCAACAAATCTGGTTATTTGATAATGAGGTCATGAGGATGTTTCTTGAGTTTCTCACAGTCCTTGAGATTCATTAAAACTTTCAAAATTCCATTGATCTGAACAGAACCAACAGCAGGTCCTAGGCAGATCTTCACTCTAGTATCACACAAGCCATACTAAATCTACTAATTCCAAAGATTATGTTGGTTTTATGACTTCCCCATGTGTAAAATGGGGATAATGGTTCTAATTTCACCCCCTACAATAAGGATGTGTAAACTCAGATTTACAGAGAAATCTGGAAATTGAAACTTTACACAAGAGTTAATTACTGATTTCATTGCTCTTCAGAATCCTTACATCCACCATATTTTTCAGAGAACTATATCTGTGGCATTTGGTAAGTACAGAAAAAGTTTTATTTTGATAGTTAGTTATGACTGAAGTTTTACCACATAAGACAAAAATATCTGTCCATCCTGCAAATGAAAACCAAGAACATATTTGCATTAAGACCTTTGAGCACCTTATTTGCTTCAGATTCAATTTCAAGGTACTGTAAACATTTAACTTTGCTAATATTTTACAATAAGGGCACAGAAACACCTCTGGGAGGCAGCTTGTATGAGTTCTAATATGTGTCGATTATTTATTTTTTCTTTATAAGAACACAGAGATTTCTCCAAATATTCACGTATTCACAAGTTTAAAAAGCGAGAAACAGCAAAGAAATATGTAAAGAAAAGATAAATGTATCAAACTACTTGGTAATATTTTGGTTGTCTTTCCTATAGTCTCTAAAGTCTAAATTTCCTCTCATCAATAGCATAACAAGATCAGAAGAATCTTATAAACCCAAACACCTTGCTCCAGATATGAAAACCAAACATCCACAAGCATTGAAGCAAATGATAATGACCGAACCAAATGAAAATCCAGTTCAGCAGCCAGAACAAGATTTATGAGAAATCTTGTGTAGATGTTATAACACACTAATTTATGACTATACTGTGAGATGCTCCCTGTGAGAGTGAGGACATATATTTATGTCTTACATAATAGCTTTATTGATATTAACTTCAGCTGAATGATCTGTTAAGAGACTGATTAGAGGGAAATTCCCTAGAAATAAGGAATTTTTGCCTCTTATGACTTCACAGCCCTTGAGAAGGTCTTTAAACACTTTGTGCTAGTCGATCTTATCCTAATATCTGATCAGTTCAATGTCAACACATCAAGACACATATAGAATTCATAATATATGGAAAGCCATGCTTTGAAGAGTGAGTGAGCACATTGTGGAAGAATTTGAAATTTTCATATTTACAAGAGAAAGATTTGAGGATTTTTTCCTCAAGTCTTTCACATAATAAGGTATTTTTGTAGACCTTAATATTCAAAGGTTATGGGCCTGCCAGCCTTATTTCAGCATTAATGGGATAACAACAGCAGTGTTTTTCTATTGTGCTTTAGCTGAGCATCATGAACTGTGAATTTTACATCCCTTCCATTTACCAAAATAGCGTTTCTCTTCCTCTTGCTTGCAAAGGAAAACTTGAGAACATTATCCACAACAGTTTGCTTACCAATAGTTAAAAAAAAAAAAAAAAAAAAAAGACTTCATCATTCTAAAACAACAGTAAACTATAACTGCTATCTAAACTTAAGTGCACTTCTTATTCAGGACTTCTGGGTTTGGCAATTTTGGCCCAATTCATGGATTGTCCACCTAAAAGTGAAGATGATGTCTTCAGGGTTTACGCAGAATACAACTGGTCTACTCACAGTACTCATAGTTCACTGATGCCCCATGCTGGAGATTCAAAGCTGTATGTGCTCTTTCCGGGAGCTTTAAACCTGAGCTTTAAATCCTGAGCGCTTCTCTTACCTTTAATATACCAGGAGGCATCCGAACTGTACAAAGTACAGGGAGTTAAATAATCATTTCTTCTGTGACCAAGTCATAATCCAGAAATTTTACATAACAACTTTCATTTAATTTTCAGCATGGGGTTGCAGGTCCGGATAGTTCAGATAAACTTTATGAATAATAATCTCAGTTTCCAGCTATTTCCACACCAAACTCAAAACTATCTGGACATTTCCACTTCAATTTGCCTTCCATTTTGAGCTATTGGTAGGTATTGGAGGTAGGTATTCAAGCATAATATAGTTCAATCTTGTCAAGTTTCAATCGGTATTATTCGCATGGATCTCTGTTTGAACGGATTACATTTCTGTCTTCCTGACAGTTTGTTTTCCATCTTCTAAAAGAGAAGTTGAGCTGTTGTGCTCTACTGAATAATTGCTGGGGAAGCAATCAGTATGAAAACTTAGCTGATCATTGGTCTGTCTGACTGGGACAACTATTCTTTCTATTCCTGGAGTTCCCTGTACATTTTGTAGCTAGAAATGGATGAGCTCAGTAATAAGAAGTCTGCCTTGAGTCACTGTATAAGACTCTCCTGCTAGGAAAATGAGAATCTGAAGGTTTCTTGCTAATAGAGAGGCCTCTGCTTAGAGTAACAAATTCTTTGGGAAGCAGCTTTACAATTAGAATTATAGATTTTATTGTTTCCTTATTATTTTCAGATCAGTCTCCTATATTTACAAGTGAGAATTCATCTATGATACTCCTTCTAGCATAACTGTAATTGTTATGAGGGCATTGGATACATTTATCTCATTTCATGTGAGAACCAACAACCACGTTGTTCAACATGTAATGGCAATAGCATGTGCTAGATAAAGCCAAAAGCATCGGTGGTGATATGCCCTGAAGAGATAGGACTTTTCAACTGCTAGGTCTGAAAAATCAAGCCTGGAAAAGCAACAACAACAAAAAACAATAACAACAAAAATAGATTCTAGTCTTCTTAAAAAAAGTCATTTCCCCATCATAAATGTCCTGCAAGCCAAATAAATCCTCACTTGTCTTTGAAGCAACTTCGCTGTAGAGTTGCAGAGATGTACACAATTATATTTTTATATGCTAGTTTATTGACAATGCCTAAGAGAAAGCAGTACTCACATCATCTACTTTTTGCAATTTCAGTTTTCATTGCCCATAGGTAATGCAAATCACAATGAATAGATCTGAAAAGAGGCAAAAGCTGCATTGAGTAAGTAAGCAAATATGGCATAATGCCTTCCTAGATGTTACCTGATGTATTAGAGCCTCTGGCTATCTTTAGGTACTGACTTTCTTTAAGTTTTTGATTACCTTTAACATAACTTCTTGTAGAAATCAAGGCACTCTGGTTAAAGCTTCTCTGGCAGATGTTAGGCAGGTAGATTATCTTTAGGGTAACTGCTGTTTCACTTCATAAACTTGTGCCATGCTTTAACAGCTGAAATCTATCATGCTGTTTGAATTTTTCAGTTCATAGTTCTCTTCTGAGGTGCAAGAGAAATCTTACCTCCTTGAATTTCAGTTCTCTGCAGGTGGGACATGCAGTTACTGTAGTTATAAAAGAAGCCATTATAAACCTGACTCTGTAGTAATTCTATTCATTACTTTCCATGATCATATTCCCCTTTTCCTTTGTGCTAGCAAATCAAGGAATTGGATGTTAAGATTAGTAGCCCTGCTATAGACCAAGAAGTGTGTCTCTTTTGGAGAAGGAGCTTCAGAGCTGTATCTTCCGTAATATGGGAAAATGTGTCTTTAAAGTCTCTACAGATCATTTAGGGCAATAACAGTACTTAGCTCTCAGTTCTCTCTTACAACTCCTGTTCTACTAACCATTATCTTAATTGAAATAGAAGAATTTGGTTCTTCTTTCTCTGCTGCACAGCTCCCTTGGCACAACTAGATCCATTCAGCTTTGTGAGCCATGGTGCCCTAAGGAAAGCCTAGAGAAAGGTCTCATCCATACAAACTCTCCAAGCCCCAGGACATACACCTTCAGAGTCTGCTTATGAAGAATGTGGCCCACACCAGAGATTGCTGAATGCTGTAGCAGGAGCAAGAACCTTATTTTTCCTCTGTCTCATGGGAAGAAATGGACACAAGTGGGCACGGAGAAGCAGCCCCCTCTGTGCTCCTCCGAAGCTCAAAATTGCAGATCAGCTTCACTCAGGAAGGATTACTTGTTCCCAGCACCAGAGAAGATAACCCTCCACTTCCAAGTGAAAAGCAATGTGCACTTGTGACCTTGCTGTCGTCAGCAATGCGCCCTTGTGGCCACGAAAGCCAATGGGCCTGCATCAGGAGGAGTGTTGCCAGCAGGCTGAGGAAGGGGATCTTGCCCCTCTACTCAACTCTGATGAGTCCACACCTGGAGTACTGGGTGCAGTTCTGGGCTCCTCAGTACAAGAGGCACGTGGAGCTTTTAGAGGGGTCCAGCGCAGAGCAACAAAGATGGTTAAGGGACTGGAGCATACTCTCGTATGAGTCTTCACTAAGTGTGCTGGGTCTGTTTGGCCTAAAGAAGACTGAGAGAAGATCTGATCAATATGTATAAGTACCTGAGAGGAGAATGTAGGGAGGAGAGGGCCAAACTCTTCTTGGTGGTGGCCAGTGATAGGACATGGGATAATGGGTACAAATTGAAACACAGGAAGTTCCATCTGCACATGAAGAAGAACTTCTTTAGTGTGAGGGGAACAGAGAGAGGCAGACAGAAATAGATTTCCCAGAGAGATTGTGGAGTCTCCTTCTCTGGAGGTCTTCAAAACCTGCCTGGATGCCACCCTGTGCCACATGCTCTAGGTGTGCCTGCTTGAGCAGGAAGGTTGGACTAGATGATCTCTAGAGGTCCCTTCCAACCTTAAAAAATTCTGTGAATTCTGTGAATTCTGTGAATTCTGTGGATGTGATCCTGTGTAATGTGGTCTAGGTGTCTCTGCTGGAGCAGGGGGGTTGGACTAGGTGATCTCTAAAGGTCCCTTCCAACCTCAAACCATTTTGTGATTCTGAAATTTTGTGATTCTACAATTTTGTGATTCTGACTGAACACCTATCAGCTTCAGATAGAACATAATCAAGGCTTGAGCTCACTGTTTAACTTGGAAAGTAGCTTATGTCAATCTACTACTCTCATCATAAAAGACAAGACTGAGACACTCTAGAGGCAAGTAAGATCCTTCTAAGTGGCTTTTGAGTCCTAAGATCCAAAGACTGTTGTGATGAATGAGGGCAGTTTATACAAAAATCATTATGGGATACATAATTTCTTCCAGGTGTAACAGCTCTCCTGGCAGTTGCAAGAAATGGCAGCTTAATGCTTGCCTATAATCGTCCCACCACGTACAGCACTATATTTGACTTACTTTAATATTTTATGAATGTTTACAAAGTTTCTTTATCTTGCAAAAATACGCATGAAAATTAATGGGATTAACTGACAGGAGGCACAGAAGTACTGTCAAATACAAAATATTTAATAGATTTGCAAAGTCATTTGGGAAAATTTAGCAAATCCTATAGATGGCCATATGATTTTGTCTGAAAAGGAAAAAAAAAACCAAGAAAGAACTGCATTTAAACATTGTGAAAGGAACCTGTGAAACATGCAGTAGAACTGGCACATTCCACTCCTGATCCAGATATGATAGATGTAATACCCTTTTTTATTTTCTTTTTAGCGGAAAACTGTGAAGTCTCCCACTAGAAATTAACATAAATAACAGCAAAGCAGAGACCTACCTTACACATCTGTTTTTTAGGAAGACACAGACTTTAGTTATCGTAGGAAGCTTGAAGTGAAGAGATAGGGTGACAGGTTTTTAGACTAGAGTTTTAAGGGCATATGGCAGAAACTCTGCTCTAAAAAGTCTTGTGTTATTAGCCTATTCATCCTTTTCCCTATACACTGGGAGATAAAGAAACTAAAACTACTTATAAACTCCTAACTTGAATTCAGTCTTTCAGTCCTTGTCTGAAGAGGGAGGCATTTATTCCATAGATGAATTATTGTATTCATGGTATAGAACCTAGGTAAGTTATAAAACTTCTTTCCTTCTTTTGTTGTTCAAAACAATACAGTGATGGCAACTTCTAGAGAGCGTTATAGATGCCATTTGTATGTCAAATTTTAGAAAGATCTCAGCTGAGCTATTCCTCAGTCAATGGAGACTGAGTTAAAATAGCCAGAGGAGCCTAGGTTGAAAACTAATCCTAGACCTAGAAGTGTTTAATGAATAGACTATTTTTCTCCAGTAATAGTCCACAGTGATTAAGTTAGCTAAAGTAACTCTGCAGTAGGTATCCAAAGTTAGGCAAGACAAGTGCCGTGTTCTATACAAAGGTCCCTAGAGCCATTTACCCATTAAACACCATAGCATTCCAAACATTTAGGCTGATAAGAATCATTAGACTTATACTAATTAGTTTGCTAGAGACCCTACAGTATATGGTACGTCCAAGTGAATTTCCACAGGAACATCTAGGCCCAGAAGATTTCCTACTGCATCAAATCTGCTACTAGCAGAGATAGTTACCAAGGCAGTTACCATGCCTGAGAGGTCTTCCCAGTAGCCTCTCTAAATCATCTCCTTTCCCAAGCTACATAGCACACTGTGTGTAATACAAGTCCTAGCAGCCAAACAAGGAGTCTTGGGAGGCATCCTTGGCTGGATGTTGACTTTTGGGTGCTTTAACCCCTCTTTAAACTCCAGCAGTGAGTCAGAGCATGCCACACAACGTCTGATGCCTTGGTCATGGATGGGACCTGCAGGTAAAAGTGAAAATGTGGTAGTTAAGAGATAACAAAGGTCAATGAGATCCTGTAACTCAGAGATTTCCTGATAGACTCCTGAGTATTCCTTTAAGAACCATTTGATAATAGTAATTGCATTTTTCTATTTATGTTGCATTTTTTCCAATTTTCCAAGTTGTGTAAAACTTGGGCTTTTTGGTCAAGTCTTTCAAAATTTCTTGGTACAAGCCTTCTACTTCTATGTAGTTTGAAGTGTTTTGTTTCAACATTTGCTTCCGCATCTCTGAATCAGTGTATTTTCTCTTTGTGAACATTTACAGTTTATTTTTAGGCAAGGAATTCTTTTTTCCTGCCTTCCCACAGATAGGATCAACAGAAGTGCTGAACCTTGCTTTGAACTGAAGAAAGGAAGCTGCTCCTGGAATATACCCTTCAAGAGCGCTGTGTCTTGTATCCTCACTTTCTTTGTTTCCAAAGGACCTCAGATCTATTGCCCTTGAGGGTACATGAAAAATACCATTTGGACTAGTGTCTATAGTGATTCAGAGATCCAGGGTGTTTGTTTGCACTAAAGGGTTGAGTTGGTCTGTGAGATGGAAAAATCTGTATTTTGCAGATAGCTATTTTAGTGCCTGAAAATAGGCAATATTTTTTGTCTTAGTTTGGTTCAATTTTTAAGCATCTGACCTATCTAGAGCCAGGAAAAGGCACTCTGTTAATTTGCATGTTGAAATTAGAAATAAAGATATAAAAGAATTGCCTCATGAGGTGCTCTATTATCACGCCAAATGCAGTTTGTGACATGTCTTACTGCTTAAATAAAACATAAAGCACTTACTAACACAAGTTTTCTTATTTCACACAAAATGTCCTTTTTTAAAAAAAAATAAGCCTTCTTTTTTACTCCAATGCACACAAAATCAACCTTAGAAAGAATTACAATGTGAAAAAATCATCTCTCTCGTTTACCTCTAGTTCTTTTGGCTGAGATTACACATAGAAATCTCTTCATCCTTGAGGAAATGCACTTCTTCAGCATACTGCAAATCCAAGTCCGCTTACCAAAATCCAAGATCCACATAACAAAACACTGTGTTAGTTATTACAATTACACTCACACTTCAATGTTTGTATGCCTTACTTCACCCACTGCAAATTCTTTCAGAGCATTAGAGACATTAGTGGTTGCTAATACACATGGATGCCATTAGGAGAGACACAACACAGAAGGAATTCACAAACAAGCAGACAAAACAGGATATAAAGTTGAATCACTTTTTTTTTTTTTTATTTAACCTATAGCAGAAGGATATAAACTGCTGAGCATAAAGTATATTGAAAAGAGGTTTGTAAAATGGATGTAGAAGTGGATGAAAGAGAGAAAATTCTTTTATACTTTGTACTGTTTCTCTTTTTAAAGTGTCTGCCCCTCGAGACACACAAATATGTTTTCACTTGGATCTTTATAACAATGATGCTGGTATAAACCTATAGTCCACTGGAGTAATGAAAAATTACTAATAGATATAAGTCAAGGGGTGTTCTTTATTTTAGCTCAAAAGACTTTGATGATTTTCAACCAAAATTTTACTAAAACGGTTCAATTACCTGATAACCTATTTTTCTTCTATAAACAGCATATTTTTGATGCTGTTTGGATCCCTCTTTTGGAGGAGTTCCCTTTGAGTGTATTTCTGGAAGAACAGTGGAAGAACCACACTGGGAAATTACCACATAATGAATAAATGCAAATGCTGAGCTGAGATGTTGAGTTTACCTTCAAAGAAGTCTCCTCTTCACGCTTTCCAGGGACACTGACACTATTCAGATTTTACATGAGACTCCAGAGGAAGCCCTGAATAGAATCAATTTAACAAAAGAGATTTGCTTTTTGTGCTATCCAGAGGTCTCAAGAATTTTATTGAGGTCACTAAGTCACCATGAATAATCATTAAAGATGAACAGTTGTCCAAATGGCCTATGTGAACAAGAACAACCACTATTTTAACACGTATCTGTATTTTCCCTGATGAACTTGCAGAGTTCCCTACCTTTTGTATTACCTGCGTAGAAAGAAGTTTGCAGGAGAGTGGAAAATGGCATAAGCCTAAATTCTCCTTTGTTTCCCATCATGAATATTTCACACAATAAGAGCTTGCTTTGCCTACACACCTAGCCAGGGAAGCAATGAGTTCATGTGGCAACACAAACTCACACAGTGATCTGAATCACAGGATAAATTCAGCTAATTTCATCTCAGAGTTAAATTATTGACATGTAGAGCTGCACAAGTCAATCTCGGTGCCAACATTTCTCTCTGGAGGAGTTTCTCTCCCTGTCAGGAATAGGGAGGAATTGGGAAGATGAACTGCTGTATCCAGAAGTGAACAGTCCATTTTCAATCCATTTTGTTAACCTGAAGCTTTAACTTCAATTAACTGAACAAAGAGTCTCTTATCCCTTAAAACCACCCTTTTTAGCCCCCTATTTTAAGATGTGCAATTTGCATACCAAGTTATTTACAGAAAGAGTCTTTTAAAAGGCTTGATAAATTGACAGTGAAATCTAGATGCTGTCTACTAATTTTGGAGCTGATTTGGCCCCTTCATTCTCAGCATATGAGTAGTTCTTTTGATTAAAATTATGTTAGTCCATTAAGACTCTGATTTGGTTTAAAAATACTGAAATGTTCTCTATCACTGTTTAAGCTGTTATTGTGAATTTGTTGATGACTGAAGGTAATTTCAACAGTACATGCAAACCCTTGCAACTCTTGCAAGCAAATATCAAGCTGTAGGGGCAAGAAACATTTATTTATCAAACCTCTCAGGATTTTCTTGAAAATCCCCCCCATCCAAGTACCATGGGCATCATGGCATCAAAAGCTTGATTCTAAGCATCACTGTGACTATCAAAGGAACTTATGTCTATATGACAGTTTTTTGAGCCTCCAACTCAGGCAGAAGTCCTTATCAGAAACAAGGAAACTTTTGGGTTCTTTGTTTGCAGGACTGCCTGACAAAAATCTTCTTGAGAACCAAGACTTGATAAGGAGTTTCCATGGGGTTTAGTCCTGTCAGTAACAGGAAGCTGAGGTTCATATTATGCCATAGTTTTCTTCTATAGCAGCTACGAATAATCATGTATAAATCATGAAGGTGCTAAAGAATGTTCATATATTTGAACTGGAGCATGGTTCCCAAGCTAATTAAGAAGCATTAATCTGACTGATTTGGACTCTGGCACATATTCCATATTGGTCATGTCAACATTATATATTTCTTCCCCCAACCTGCACAGTATTGGCAGGCTGATTTGCAGGCATATATATTGCACTTTATCTATGTAGAAGCCCCTAAATAAAAATGGAGCAATTCTCTAGAGATATTTTTCTCTATGAATTTTCACCTCTCCCTGTTTTATTAGATCTTCTTCACCCTCAGTTCATATTACATAATTACTCTGCTAGCCTGTGCTCAATTATTGAAAGTCTAGCCCTTTATTATTGAATTTTATATTTTAAAAATTAATAGATTAAAGGTTAACAGACCCAGTAATACAGAAAGATGTTGAGGTCCCCCAATATTAACAATCAGGCATTAAAGAAAGCGCACAGAGACACAAATCCTAGTCACAGCCGGGTACAAAGCAGGAACAGTTCAACAAATAAATATTTATTATTATTAGACCAGATAATGTATTTGAAAATGCTGAAAAGTTGATCATGGTTGGTGCCTATGGGGGTGAGTAGTCTGCTTGTCATAGTTTCAGACAGGAAGCCAAACTAGATTTCTAGCTGCTCTGGTCTTTCACAGAATCACAGAATAAAATTCCAATCCAGCTAGTCCTGGAGATTTTTTTGGAGAACAGGATATACAGACAGGTTACTGAGAAAAGGCTACCACAGACTAGCTGAGCTTTGGTAGTCATTCACAGTCAGTACTGTCCACAGTAAATATAGTATAATAGGAGTTATTTGTAACTTCAGGGGAGAAGATTGAGTTTCATTAAACCATATTTACCTGGTCTTAGGGTGCTCCCAACACACAGTTATTCTTGCTGTTCTATTCTCGACTATTCAGACACAGGAATGCTTTACAGATGATAATTGAACTTAGGTTCAACTAGATTTCCAACAATCCTTTCCTTTTTTTTAAGGACGTATTTTTGATGGTTCAAACTAATTCTATGAAAGAAAATATTCATTACACTAAGTGTAAGCCACTTACCACTTCTCCCAATTATAAATGCAGTGTCTCCCATCTAAACAAATAGCAGTTTTAATGTTAATGTAATCGTGATTTCAGTTCATGCCTCTCTTTTCCTAATAAATATAACTTAAGCATAAACAGCCTCTTCAGAGAAATTGTTCCAATGAATCTGAAATGTTTGGACTCACGGAGAGCTTCTCTGAATACCAGGATTTGGGAGGTCAAATCTATCCTATGTCTCAATGTATTCAGGCAAATATTTAAACCCAGAACATTCTTAACCCAACATTTCTCAGTGCTTATTGTGCAGGGTACAGTCATCATGCAGAGTAGGAGCTCACACAACAGTATAATAAATTAAATCATTGCACGTTGAGGATGATCTCTCTCGTGACAAAACTCGGTAGCTTCTATGCTTTTAAATCATCATGGTCATTTTAAGCCAAACAGTTCCAGCTGCCATTATTAGCGCTAGTAAATTGCTTGGAATGTTTTTCTAATACAAAACACAACTTTTCAGTACAGTCTGCCAATGGCCTTTTACTTGAGGTCTGCTTTTGAAGGTGTGCAAGCTTGTAGGGGAAAGGTGAGGCAAACAAAAGATTAATTTTGAATTCATGAAAGAACAGTGAATCAAACTGAATCATTTTAACAAGCTGAGTTCAATGACACTCAGATTCAGTTTCTGTTGAGAGGTGAACCTAAGCCTCCCAAGGTATAAAACATATTTCAAAAGCAAGACGATCTCAATCTGTTTGAAAGACAACAGCAAAATAAAATAGTTGCTGGGTGGATACAGTGGGATTCAGCAAGGTCTCAAGGTTGACCCTTGACTGGGTCACACCACAATCAGTGCTTAGCAGCAGCCAAGAGGAGAGGTGCAAAAAGGAAGAATTCATCTACTAGAAGATTCCTTTTGCCACAAGCAAATTCTTGTCCCAGACAAGACTTTACGTTTCCATTTTGTCTTGTTTTTTGGGGCTGCTTGAAGCCCATTTTGCAGGAAGTTGAGAAGCAAAGTTCTCTGAATGGCTTCTGATGAGATTGCTGTGAGAGAAGCCAAAGCCCTTTTGAGAGACATGTGTTAACCATGTGAAGAAATTGATCTCTGCAGCCCCTCCTTTGTAAAACATTGGAGTTTGTGGATATGTTCTCAAGCTTTCCTTCACAAGAGAATATAAGCACCAAAATAAAAAACTTTCTTTACAGAGAAGTTATGTCCAGCTCCTCAGCAGGAGCAATACTACTGTACCTTGCTTGGAAAATGCTGTCAAAATTTTCACTGTTAAAAATCCCAGTAAAACAACTCAGTACCTAGTGCACACTTTACTGTGTGCAGTTCTGGGCTCCCCAGTATAAGAGGGATGTGGAGCTTCTAGAGAGGGTCCAGAGAAGAGCAACTAAGATGATTAAGGGAATGGAACATCTCTCGTATGAGGAGAGACGGAGTGAACTGGGCCTGTTTTCTCTGGAGAAAAGGCTGAGAGGGGATCTGATTAAAATATATAAGTTCAGGAAGGGAGAATGCAGGGAAGGGGACAAGCTCTTTTCTTTGGTGGCCAGCGATAGGACAAGGGGTAATGAGCATAAGCTGAAACACAGGAAGTTCCATCTCCAGATGAGGAGGAACTTCTTTCCTGTGAGGGTGACAGAGCCCTGGAACAGGCTGCCCAGGGAGGTTGTGGAGTCTCCTTCTCTGGAGGTCTTCAAAACTCGCCTGGATGCTGCCCTGTGCCACATGCTCTAGGTGTGCTTGCTTGAGTGGGAAGGTTGGACTAGATGATCTCTAGAGGTCCCTTCCAACCTTGAATATTCTGTGATTCTGTGATTCTGTGATCTCAACAGAATCTTCGCTTGCAACTTTCCAGACTCCTCAGCCCTGTGAGTAATGGAGTTCTTCTCCTGACAAATACCAGCCTCTGCAGGGGAAGAACTTTGTCCAGGAACTCAAGTCATTCTTGTTTACAGAAAAGCAACCTGTAGACAAATAAACATTTAATATAGAGATCTTCAAAAGGACTGTCAGGAAAAATCTAATCTGGCTTCTTTGAGAGCATTTGGATCTTGCCCTCTTGACACCCCTTTGGCCACATGTCTTAAGGAACTGGCCCTTGGACTGTTGGGCTGTGCATGGCCAAGCCCTGGGACTTTCTACAGGTCTGACCTCCAAATTCTGCAGCTGACCTCCAAATTCTGCAGAAGACAGTCAGTTGGTTGAAGCCTTTGGAAGAACCAAGGTTCTAACCGCACAAATCTTCATGCTGACTTTTCTCCTTGAATCCTCATATTTGGTGTGTACCAAGACTGAGCTAACTCTACATCAATACACAGGCATCAAATGCAATTTAAAGAGACAGGGAAGTGCAGCGCTTTACATTAAAATGTCTACAACATGGACCTTGTGGGCTGCAGTGAAACGTGAGCAAATTTGGTCTTATTACTTTGGCTATACACAGGCCCTTTGCAAACAGGTCCTATACAATGCATGTACAGACATGTACAAACTGTTAATTTTCCCCTTCTATGAGGGAAATGTGGTTCTTTTTAGATGAATGGCATCCAAAATGCCAAGTGATTTCCTTGATAGGAAAATATTGCTTTATTTCTAAGGAAATGGGTTTGCCTTTAACAGAGCAGGGCAGTTTTATGTAACCACTGAGTAATGTCAACAAAATTTCCATAATAATTATCCTTTTTTCGACTCCAGTTTCCAAGAATTCTACCAGTAGCAGTTCTTTATCAGTTTATATATAATCTCTGCTGGAATTTCCTTTACATCAGCAACACACACCTAATTATTTTTAGTGATCTCATTATGTGAAACACTTGAGTGACCAGGATGTGAAATTAACAAGATTTTGGGAGAGCCAAAAATAAAAGACGGTCATATCTCATTTGACTTTACTGAACTCAATTTACTTTTATGAGATTCACTTTTTTAAGCTATCATTTTTACCCATTCTTTTTATTCTTTAATTTTTTGAATTAGGAAATAATTCACATTGTGAAACTGCCACAGTTTTGCTGAGCCAAGTGTTGAGAGTATTGCTGGAGATGGGCTTCTGATCACCCCTTTTAATGAGATGATTCTATCATCAGAGAGTTCAAGAGAGACTTGGAGAGGCTGTATACAGAACTGACAAACCAGAGGAATTTTAACTCAGAAAAGGCAGTTAAGGCATTACCAGACATTTTATAATCCTTGCACCACATAATATTGACTCTATCACGTTCATGTGCCATGCTACCCTACGGATAACCATCCTTCCAGTAGGCCCTAATTAAACTTGCAGCTCTGTCAAGACAATATTACTGCTCATTACAGTTGCTGTAGCTAAAGTGCAAAAATATTGAGAAGGAGACAAAGTGTTTAACCCCTTTCTGTAGCTGTTCTTAAATGTGTTCAACAGTGAGAGTTAACAAAGCATATCAAAATATTTAGTTGTGTCCCTGTAAGAAAAAAGGAGAGCAAACACAAAAATATAAAGACATGTTTCTGAAGGAAAAATATGGCTCTTGATGTCTTTCTAAAGACCTGAGCCCATAAACACATGTTTTTTGTGGCTGTCTAATGTTAGGCCCTAAGCTTAGAGGAAATGTTAACAAGAGCTGAATACCGGGAAGAAAAAAAAAATGTTTTTACCACAGCTGGCCTTGCAGAGAAGATATTTCAGGAGGAGAAGTGTTCATTGCCAACACATCCAGTGTCACAGAGGGTATGTTGATCATCTGTATCATGTGTTGAAACAGAGGAAGGCCAGATCTCGATGATGAAAGGCAGCAATACAGAAAAGCAAACAAGAATACAAATTAACCTAGCCTGAGAGTAGTAGAAGGATTGACACATAAACTATAAACATACAGTGTATGTTTACCTAGAGGAGCACAAAGAATAGAAAACTGTTATCATGAAGGAAGGAGTAGAAATTGTCCTGAGAGCAGAACAGGGTCAAATTCAGCACAGATTTGTAGCATTGTGACTGATCAATAAGGTTTACTTGAACATGAGTGACTGGCAAAAGCGAGTAATAAGGGATTGAATAGTAACCTGAACTTCATTAGGATTATAATCCACTGCAGAAGTCTAGTCTTATTTAAGTTACCAGGTTCAGGTCTATTATGACATTTTTGACTTCGAAGAATGATTTTGACAAAAAGTTTGTGAGAAAAATATATATATATATATCTTGATGTTAAGATATTCACCATTCTCTTTGTAGGCAAAGAAAACAGGACTATAATAATCAAGCTGACATTTAACTGAATTAACCAGGTCAATTACAAGATCTAGGCTAAATGCTATGAAAGGAAAATGAGAAAATAGAAGACTGGAGCAAAATAAAACAAAATTTTTCAGAACACAACCTGTGCAGAGAGAATACAATCAGAACAAGTGTCCTTGTATAGTTTAAAGGTGTCTGTTAGATCTAGAAAAAAATTGACTTCATAAAATGAAAAAATATTAGTAAGTGCTATTGATAAGTTGGTTTGTGAACCAAGACCTGTGCTGATGCTTACTGAACTCAAGTCCAGTACACAAGTAAAGTCTCCTCTGTGATTCTAGGAAACCTTGCTGAGGATCCTTGCACTTTGTCCCTATGGGTAAGCAGAAAATATCTGGCTTACACTCATATTAAAGGAGGAAAGAGAAATCTCTCTATGCTTTTTAGTTTTATTAAGAGTGGTAAATTTAAAATATGGATTTTTTTTCTCTCTTTTTTTTTTCCTCTCTTTTAAGATAACTCAGCAGAATCTGCTGAAGGCTACTTTTTCCTCACACATACCATATACTAAATTTATCCCTAAAAAGCTACAGAATGTAGCCACAGTTTAAAGCTCCAAGAGAAGTTGTGACAGGCTTAAGAAAAAGAAATAAAGAGAGGAAAACCAGTATAAGCATAAGAGGTAGCTTCTAAGTGTACAGTCTATATTTAACTCTGCATCTAGGTTAGTTAATAGTTTTTGGAAGACTTGCCAAAAAAAAAAAAAAAAAAAGGAAAAAGGCTTCTGGCACTTGGAAGCCAATCCACAAGTACGAAGCCTCTTCATTATTTCTGGACTGAGATCTAAAGATTACAGAAATTATAGGGGTTTTGTTGGATAAAGTGAAATGGGATCCCTTTTTCAGGCAAATAACTATTTAAACTTCCTCCTAGGAGTCTTGCTCTTGTGTTCCTCTGGCCCACTGGTGCACTTGCATCCTCATTACCTACAAGCCAGTGGTGTGAGAAAGCTGTCAACCATGTGAAAGGGGAGTTTGGACTGTAACCCAGTCCTTCTCTGTAAAGTCACAGGTTACCTTCTCCATCAGTTTCAAGGAGACCAAGTATATCTGCCAATAGAAAAACACTTTTCTTAAATGCCAAAATTTGGCTTTGTGTTGCATTTAACTGACAAAAAGGAACAGCTGATGTGAAAAGAAGTGAAATAAAAAGAGGGACAAGGAGATTCAATCTAGAGAACATACATACTTTTTAAATAGAAGTTAATCTCTGAAGCACAAATTTTACTTTATGAAATCAATTGATCCTGCAGTTGTCCTGCATGCCTGCAAAGCACGAAGAGAAGAAGGCCAGAAACTTCTGGAAGAGAAGAAGAGAAACTACCTGCAAAGGTAATTTCAAGCAGGAAAGCACCTAGGCATGAGACCACTGAAGAGAAAATACCTCAGGTGCTTCACAGTGCTTCAATGTGACTGATGGATGAGGTTAACCCTCCTGCAAGTAAAAGTGGGAAAGTTTCTAGTTTGGTTATAAATATCTTAAAACCTTTTAAAATGTAAATCTCTCTGTTGGTTGAACAACTTGACCAGATGGGCACTTCCACCGCTTTTAGGATGAAGGTGTAACCAAGACAGAGGTTGCAGATAATATTTCCTCCTTTGTAATTTAGTCTCATATCTCCCCTAGGGATTGAACAGCTAGGTTCAAACTGGCTCTTGATCCTCTAGCAAATGAAATACAGGACTAATTTGCTGCATTCTTTATATTTGCAGTCATTAGCCTTTTAAAATAGAGGAGAGAGCACTTGAAAGGACACATTCCCAAGTAATTTTCCTATAGTTCAACTTTGTTTTCCTTTTCTCTTCATGGTTTGTAATAGCCTCTTAGGAGCTTAAAAATAAATGCTGCTTCATTTTCCTACTAAATGTGTCTTTTTCCATTTGTCAAACACTAATTCCCCGCACCCCTTGTGTTACTAATTAAGCTTAAAATTAACATGCAAGTAAACAGCCAGAATCTCATTTGTGCATCTGCATCATCAAAGATGACAGGAAAAGAAATGTTATGTCAAGTCCCTATCCTCATAGCACATCTCTCAGAACACAGCTCTACTAAAATCAGTGAAGTTTAGGCTCTGCTATTCCATATGGGGAAGCACAGACAACATGAGATCTTCAAGGCAGTGTTCACTGGTTCTCAGACTACAGGAAAGCAGAAAGATGTAGGACTAGCTAAGACCACAGAAAGATATCAAAAATTCTGTCTGGAGTTTCCATCTCCTGGAAATTCCTTCTCCTTGACAGATGTATACAGAAACATTTCCTTAAGGTCAATAGGCACAATACCTGACTAACAAGCCGCCAAGAGAAAGTTAAAACCTGAAGTATTCTAGAGCAAGGAGGAGATCTGAGTCCAAAACAGGAGAATTGAGTCCTGTGTCACAGTTTTTTCCCTAAATACTGTACTTTCCTGTAAATTTCTTTTTAAGTATATGCCATATCATATGAAAATGCAGTTACAGTCTGATTAGTTCCAACTGGACAGTTTTGTCAGCATCAAGCTCTCCAAGCTTTTACATGCCTTTTTTTTTTCCTTTTGCGAGAGCACAGCAAATTCTTTTTAATCACTAAAGGGTGGGTTCATTTCATCCCACAGGAATCATTAGGAAGTAACAAGATCAAGGCAGACATCTAAACTCCCGCTACTATGATAGCTATGGTACCGCTATGGACCAGGCACATATTTTTAGGTAGCTAAGGCTCATGGGGAAGGTTCCACATTTCCTGTCACTACCAGTGTCTGAAACACTAAACTTTCAAATAGAAACCGTACCTTGGGGTGTTCTTTCCCTTTTTGAAAATTATTTCCTCCTACTAAGTGTAAGGAGAGCAGTGAAAATGACTGTATTTGCAGGCGTGAAAGCAGGACACTAATACAATTGAAACACTAATGGCTCTAGACAACTTCCAAGAAGTTATGTCCTGCCAGAGAACACAGAAAAAGAACACAGAACAACTTTCAGCAGTCTTGGCCTACTCACAGTCCATGAGCTACTTCAGTCATGCACTAAATGAAGTCAAAAAGCAAAAGCTCATTTTTGGTTTTATTGAGCTGAGGCACACAGGAATCTCTAACCAGCATGGTGAGGAAGTTAAGGTTGTGAGTGATGCAGCTTGTCAAGAGTGATCTTGGCAATTCCTCCAAGCTGTGCTATTCTCCCAACACAAAGGGAAACCCTGGGCCTGGGAAACCATCAGTCTCATCATGCAGAGAGACACAACATGACACAGTCCCACGCAGAAGGAGAGAGGAACAGAGCTGCACAGGGGGGAGTTCCAGCCATTGGAGTTCAAATGGCTTCTCTTTCAACTTGACTTTCTCAGGTGTATTGAGCACCATCCAAAAAGATTAAAATTTCCCTTGTTTCAGCAAATACTGCAAATATTAAAGCCTAGAATCTGGTAGAACTTAAAATCTCTCATTAAAGATCTGCTTTTATCCTTAGGTATTTAAGAGAGATTCCATCAATATTCCTGTTCCTACCCTATTCCTGATTTCAATGGGAATTATGCACAAAACAGAGTACGAAAGTTCACACTTCTAGAAGAAGCAGTCATTTACAAGCAAGGTGAAAGATATTTGACCTCCAGTAAGTATCTTTTTCCACTTGTAAGTCTTTCAGTACAGTTATAGTAGCTTAAGGAGGAGGGAGGAGGATGAAAAACTCTTGATTGTTTTCCTTAAAGTTTGAAATTCACAAGTTCAGCTGCCTTCCAAAGCATATCCAATTCTTCTGCCTCTCCCTGCCTTCTTTGTAGATTGGGATGTCAGAAGAGACCAATTATAACTGTAGCTCTTACTTCCTAAATCACCTGACACAGAATTTCTTGCCTTTGCTCCTGCATCAAACTAAATAATTAGTGTTTGTCTAATGTACATCCCTTCAGTATATCATGTTATTTCTTAAATATAGCCTATTTTAAGAAGCTGCAAGAGCTGTTCTTTATGTTAACAATCTAACAAGCCACTTCCGCAGGCTTATATCTCTAGCTGATTTATGTTTGTTTTTATGACATGGGGCCATTTCTTTCAACTCAGAAGGTGGCTTAATGCTTGTCTGGCTAACAGTCCCATCTCTAATTAGAAAGTACTATTTCCACTACTGCATGTGCCTGGGAAATGAGCTGTTTATAATATCTCTTCTATATAGAGCTGATCAGAAAGACAATTTGGCACAGATTCTGCAGTTTCATGCAACTCACATCAGAGGGTGAGGGTGGAAAATACAGTTCTGTTCATAAAACTGCATGGCTGAATTTCCTTTCTCCTTCTAGCATATTCAGGATGACAAAGACAGGAAAGCTCTGTTATCAGCCAGGCAAAGCTGGGATTTGAACTTGTTTCTGCCAAAGTGCAAGAATCCTCCACCCAGGCTCCAGAGGTAATACATCCCCATGCAATTTGCTGTGTCCTTATTTCTATGCGCAGTGCAGAACTTGTCACAACAAGTGACTGAAATACCACCGCTTTCATTTCTGTTCTTGGAGACCTAAAGCCACATAAGTGCTTGGAATTTCTTTACCAACAAGCACATTTTCTAAGGGTTACAGTCAAGCTGAACACTGGAAGAAAGAAACAACAAACACACATTCCCTTGTAATCATTTCATTATAGACCTCAATGTCAAACAGTTACTGCGTGACTGTGTTCAGGCAGTGCTTAAAAGTCCCAGGGCATCTGGGTCCAACAACAAAGACGCTGAGAAGCAGTGCAGAGAAGATGCAGTTAAAGAATGAACAATGATGATACCTGACAGCCAGCATGGAACACAGTCCAGCTCTGAGTAGGTGACATTGCAGAAGAACAAAGTGCCATGTCAAAGACTAAGAAAGAAAAGGAGCTTTAAATAGATTTCTGGGCAAGCAAATCAAAGCAGCCAACTCTGAATTACCAGTCTGAGCCAAGAGCTCAAAGGTATGGTGTCCCTAAACAGCAGGCACAAGGCTGTTTGTGAGGAGTTCAGTGGACATAACTAAAATCAGATATTTCAGAGATTCTGTTGTGATTTTGGCTTCATTCACAGACAGTGATTTGGCTTCATTCATAGACAGACCATGTTGGCCTTGTGTCCCATAAAGAAAAAAAAGATTTCTGAAGGTAGAACAAAAAAGACATGCAAGACAGAATGAAGTGGTATAATATCAAACTATAAATAAGGTACAGATTTTGAGCAGGGAGTATAAAATACCCATCAACATAATAAAATGCTGTATTTTCCATCTCAAGAAGGTTGAATAAAGACCAAGCAATTTGCTGAAAATTATGCCAAAGAGATGAGCCTAAAAAAAAGGGCAGGAATTACTGAGCAAACTGAAGGGAACCCAGAAGTGAACTGCCATTCTGTTATATTTTCCTGCTTAATTAATCATTTAGCCTTATAAGTATGTAAAACCACTAAGTATTGATCACAGGATTCATTCTGAGGCTCTGACACAGACTGGGAAGATGCAATACCTTAATGGCACAGACAACTTCTAGTATTTCCTCATGCTCATAGTACAGAAGATGCCTATCATCTCTGATTCATTTAATCTGAGTTTTTAAGAATTCTCTTGACCTACAAGATTCCTTGGGTACTTCCTTGCTACATTTCATAGTGGTTGGTGAACATTTTTTTACATCATAGTCATGTGTTATAAGAAGGATGGGTAAATGCAATGGAGTTCAAACATCTTATGTGCTTTGCTGACACTCTCCCCAAGCACCATAAATGCTATCAGGTAAAATTTAACATTTATATTGAATTTTATTTTTAGATAGAATGACAGGCTAATGTTTCCTTTATTGTTTTAGTCCAGTGCAAAAATCCTTGCAGTTCAACAAATAACCCAGGACAGTGCTCCCAACCACACATTATGACCGTGTTGTTGTTGGAGCAGAATCTAACCCTGAAATGACACAGAAACAAGGGGAAAACTGAACAAGCTCTTTGCATGATCTACAATGTGCAAAATGTGCCTGTGGAGAACAGGCACATTCCTGTGAAATATAAATGGAGGATAAAAACACTGACACTCTAATAAACTAAGGTCAGATCTTGAAACCTAATGATAATAGAAATGTTATTTGGAGTGGAGAACAAATTGGACAATTGTAGGGCCAGACATGTTAACTGCAACATCTCCATACATGTGGTTATTGCTCCAGAAAGCTACTCTCTATATAGCTTTCCAGATCCAGCCACTCCAGCTGCCAAATGCAGCCTTTCCTGTCCCATCCCTACTGAGCCATCCACCGTGTTAGAACTCATCTCTAATACACAGATGAATGTTCTTTGTTCTCTAACTTCTTTTCTCCTCATAGAAATACTGTGATTTTTAATAGCAGAATATTAGAAAATGGTATTTTTTCCATTCAAACAAAATTGCTCTAAAAATCTGCCTTCTGTCATGTTCCATGATGGGCATTGTAACTGAAAAATGAAAAGCAACAGAGCTGGAGCGTAAATTGTCCATTCTTGTCTGTAACTTAATTGGGGATTTCCATCCTTTTTATGACAACAGGACAATGGAGGAGGAAGTCAACACAGAAGGACAAGAACTTCCTTGCAAAGGAAAACTGTTTTCCTTATGATCCCTAAGTCATTTCACACTTAGTATATACATATAAGGATTTCTGTTCCCATTCATATGCTCCCCCTGCCCTTTCTTTTAACAAAAGCAATTTCAAAGTCATTAGCGATCATGTCAAATACACCTACCCTGTATGTGGCAGCACATCATTTTCCATAGGTAACTGTATCTCACAATGCCCTAAGCTTCACTAATAGCTGCAGTTGGTCCACTAATCCAATCTAGCCAAAAATGGCACTTTCATATTTCATTGTAAGTTTAATGGCTCATGACAGAACAGCAGAACATAATTCTGCCTTCATATGAGCTTTTAGTCCTCTTTTGGAAAGACCATCATTCTGCAGGATTTCTTTCTCTTGCTTATCCAATGGAGAGGTTCTTTAAGAGCACTTGGTTTAACAAAATAGCTGGTTTAGAGATCTTGCCAGCTCTGCTACTGTCTTTTTCATTATCCTCATTTCTACCAATGAAATTCTTCTGCTCTGTACCTTCTCCATGTTCTGGCCTCCCTCTGTCATGCTATAAAAGGTCTCATTTCAAAGTATGGTAGACAAGAGCAGTAGGACCGGCCATAGTGGCATACAGCAAGTCCCAGTTTGGAGCATTGCCCAAAGAGGCCAATAAACTCCCTTTTATTGATTCTTTAACTGAATATTGATATTCTTTTCTACTGGATCAAGTCTAATTCTCTCATACTTTTCTTTAAATATCCTGCATAATTCTGATTAATAATAATATGTTTCTCCATGCACTCCACCCAACTGGCATCCCCACAGATTTCTCCCTAATATTTCCTTTGTTTTTCTTTATGCTGAGCTTACCAAGATCTCCACCATTTCCATATCTGACCTCAGTTCATGGCAAGAGAATTTGAACATATGAACATGATTTCACATATCTCAGCTCTAAAGAGGTAACTCACAGCTTGTAACAAACTCAATGTCCTGCTTTAAGGAGGGGGAACATAAATCATTCTACCTCACATTTGATTCACACTAGGAACATGCGCTTGGCAGACCTTGAGATGAATTGTCACTATTACTTTTAAGGTAATTGGATGTTTTTCAAATCCTTGTGTTACAATGAAAGGTTTTTAGATCTGCAGTAATGATTTTTTAAAAACCATAGGCAAATTTAAAGTCAAAATACCATAAGTTTCTTGAGGCAAAGAGGATTGTAAAGCTTTGTTCACTAATGGCTCTAGAGTATTTTAGCCAGTGGGCAGCTCAACAGAAGGTTTTGAAGTAGATTTGTGTGCAAACACACCACACAAAAGGAGTTGGCAGAAAAAAAAAGTTACAAGGTGCATTACAAGACAATTATTTTGTTTTCCATGCACAATGACTAATTATTCTCATCTTATTATTATTATAATGAATAACCCGTATACTTCTTGTATTGTTCCTGTAAACCTCTATTATCTGATGTATTCAGAGCGTGTCACTATTAAGACTGAACATAGAAAGATTTTAGCAAGTTTTATAAAGATCTGGTGGGCATGGACCAAGCTGTGTCAAAGTTTAACCTGCCTTAGTCCAATGTTGATTCAAGCTTTCTCTGTTGGTTCTCAACACAACTAATGGAGAGGCTTTAAAACGGAACAGCTCTACAATTAACATTAACATTTAATAACAGCCACACTAGCATTACAGAAGCAAGGACTGTATTGTTTGTATTGCTGGAATTGCTAAAGCAATTTTTTTTCCTACAGGCACGGCCTGAGCCAATATCTTCAACACCAGCTGTTGCTACAATACTTACTTCAACCAGCAGCTGGGTAAGTTGTGATTTGTGACCAACAGCTGTGCTGACACAAGCTTTGTGGTGTGGTTGCTTTACACATGCAGTTTTGTCAGGATGTTGCTCAAGGGAAGGGATTAAGCTGTGGTGGCAGAAGCTTCTCTGGGCTAATGTTGCCTGAGCCTTGTAAATTCAGCACGTGTCAATATAGTTAAGCTGAAGGGCATCCCCCACTGCCCTTCACACCTTACTGGTGACTGGCTCCGTGTTGCCTACATCACCACAAAAACAGGGTTGGTATCCTTCATCTCTTGTCATATTTGACAGCATTAGCCATGCCTTTGTTTCTAAAAATGTCTTGGAGTTTTGTGGTTTTATATAGAACAAAGAGAAATGAGCTACCAGGTCGTGTGAGAGCCATCCTCATCTGAAACCAGGGCAGCATCTGGATGCCTTCCTGCTTACAGGGAGAGAGGCAATGCAGAAAAGCTCTCACACAGCTACTCTGTCTGGCTTTTATTAATCTATTTTAACCTTGTGCCAGTCCTGTATTTAAGATTTTAAAAGTCTCTTTTTTAAAAAGCAGAATTTTCATCTAACAAAAATAAATCTCCCACTCAAAAAAAGCCAGACATTTTCCCATTGTTCACATATTACTGTGCTAATTCTCTGAGCTACATCACTGGTATAATCAGATTAAAACATTCAAAAATGGATTATACTAATTCTAGGAATAACAAAGGGTGGATCAAGCTTTAATTGATAGAGAAAACATAAAGAAAATAAGTGAAAATGGAAAATAAATTAAATTGAGTTTGAGAAGTGAAAGCTCTTCCAAAAGACTGGCTATTAGCATGGGGAAAGTACTGGGGATGCTGGGGAAAGTGCTTGCTTGTGGATGCTGAGCAACAGCTCTGTAACTACGCTTTTCTTACCATTTTTAAATACAATTTATTTTTACTAGAACAGAAAAAAATCTAAAGACCAGAGGCCACATTGAAACTCTATTGTTCTTAGTATTGTTCATTCAGAGAGACAGAAGAGAGATTCTTCCAAAGTTCTCACTATGGCACTTATGTTCAGGAAATCTTTTCTTTTACAGACCACAAATAAACATAGTCTTTAAGAGAACTGGATTTAAAACAATGTCACACTTCATAGCTGGGCCCGTGAGTTGGAACTATGGGATGTACAAAAGCCAAAAGAACAGGAAAGAAATAAAATATCATTATTTTGTGTTATTTGCTGCTTCACGTTACTGGTTGGAATATAAATAGATGAAAATGACATAAAGAAATTCAAAAGCTGGAGCTGAACATTGTGGAGAGGTTCAGTGAAAAGCTGATAAAAGGAGTCATATTTTTAAGTTTGTTAAGATTTCTGGCAGATTTTGAAATGCAGCTTTCCTCCTTCTCTAATCACAGTTACTGCAAAATAAATCTTTGTAGCAAACAAATATCTCCTGATCCCCCTCAGAGAGGCAATAATACTTCAATACTTCACTTACCAGCACCAATTTGGATTACTTCAGAGATGCCTTTAAAATAACGTGCTGGACTCTTCAGATCTGTCGCTCTTGGTCACAGACCACAGGTGGACAAACACTGGAAGACATGCTCTAAAAAGAGTTTGCCATGGATGGGGGAGTTAGATAGGATCAAAGGAGA
The DNA here is from genome assembly GCF_003342845.1 of Nothoprocta perdicaria. Lineage (NCBI taxonomy): Eukaryota > Metazoa > Chordata > Aves > Tinamiformes > Tinamidae > Nothoprocta > Nothoprocta perdicaria. The sequence continues at coordinate 329,511 of NW_020456088.1, forward strand.
AGCTTCCTGCCATCTCCCATTTAAATCCTCCTTCTACAGATTTCTTGGCAAAGCTGAGCACCAAGCTCAGCTCATTTTCCTGTGTTTTGAGCTATTTGACATCATCAATAAACCCTATGGCTAAGAGCTCTTCATTTAATGTACTGAGAGCTTCATTACCTAAGATGTTAAATGACACTTTGGATTGCCCAGTAGCTTGCAGGTGTAGCTTTTGCCAGAGGTTTCTTATTTGGAGAACAGATCACCAAGAGGCATTAATTATATTTCTCCTCTTTTTATAGACACTGATTTGCTTTCATTACCTATTACAACTAAGTCATAAATCTTGTATTCTTGCACACATAGATTCATTTTATATATATAAATATTCTTAAGAAGATTTAGGTCATGTTTTCCAGCTCTCTCCTTGTTCATCCTCTAAATTGTCTACAGTTGGTGAGTTTTTTCTTTAAATGTCTTACCAAAACATATAGATAAACACTCTAGCCAAGATCTAGCTACTTCAGACTGAAACGCACATGGAATTACTGAAAGTGTCTTGCAAATAAGCATTCCTGTATACATCTCCCAGACCAACATATGGTTTTACAATAACATCTCAAAGTATGCCAGTGGTCAAAGGCCATGAAGATGTCGCAAAGGACAATAATATACAAAATCTGATTTTCCTTCCTTTTCTGAAAATTTAATAGCTGGAAAAGCTTTCCCTCTATGATTTGAAAAAAATAGTTTTCTCTAAATATTTCCCTTGTGACAAAAAGAAACATGATTTTCAAATTTTCTGTCTATAAATTTCCAAACAGTTTCTTCACCACCTCAGTTTAGAAACATTAGAGAAACATAGTTTCTTCTTCTTAATAAAAGCCATCTAGAGTTTCCATCCTCTACCAAACTCTGCATTCCCCACATAACTTCATGCAGGATGAGTACTTTGGTACAATTTGAAAAGAGTTAATCTCCCATCAGAAAACACCAGACACACTGCTTGTATATTCCCTTTCCCTCTAACTCTGCCAGAATTGTAAAATAGGCCAGTTCCTCTGTTGGGATCGCGGCTGTCTTTTTCATTTAGGGCTGTGCTGGAGACTGCTAATGGACAATGTTTTGCTGCCATAATTAGGTTAGTTGGGAGTGTGAAATAAAGTCATACTTCTAACTGAACAAATTAAGCTTGGCAATAAAATCAGCCCCGTAAATATTTTGTTGTAGTGCTGAAACTCCTCACCAGGAGACTTGGGTAAGTGGGTCCTACCCCTATATTCTTACATCTCATTAGTCAGCTGTTTCCAAAGCTTGAACTTCAATCTCCGGCCTTGCTAGTCCCAAAATGGATGCCAAGGGTTCAAACTTCCTAATTTAGTCTTGTAAGTCTCTCATTGACTGTTTAACAGTTCATGGCTGATCACCCTCTTTTCTGGTGGGACACGAGGCATAAGAAGTACAATTAGGTGCAATTTGTGGTGCAGTTTTACAAAGCCACATTTGTGATGAGAGAAACGCGGGAATGCAATTTATGAAGAATATGAAATAAATCTAGAGCAATCAAAAGGATAAGTCAGACCGCAGAGAAACTAAGTGGCAATATAATGTATTTGACAAGCAGAAATATCAAAGTTAATAAGGTGCAGCTGTGCACGGCACAGGAAGCTATGTTTGATTTGGAATCATTTATAAGAAACTATTCAATTGCCTGTCACCTTATTAGCATATTTAAATAGTTTTAATCTGGTTTCATCACTCTGATTAAAATCGCTGACAAGGATGGAAAATAATGATGAGCAGAATTGAGCTCAGCAAACAGTATGTCTATAAATGGGCTTATGGTGGCATTAAGAACAACAAAACACACCTAATATACCCAATCTCAAAGAGAAGAAGTGTGGAGATAAAAATTACAAGGAGAGAGTGAGTCTTGAAATCTTTTCTACTTTTCTGATTTGAGTTCGCTCTTTGAATTAGATCACAGCCTAAGTGATCTAATGGAGAGGAAGACACATGCTCTATTCATAAGGCAAAATTCAGAAATATCCCCTCCCTGGCAATTTGCTCAAAAACAACAACTTTGATACAGCCTATATGGTCTGAAATCTGTCAATGGGCCCTTAGCTCAAAACATCACTGTTTCTGGAAAAATCCAAACCTTGAAGAGACTGACAGAAACAGAGACATCAGAAGCTTTAAAACTCATGAGACCCCTTTGGCAATATCTGTATTTTAAGCATTCACTTTTTTAAGGTATTCTTCCTCCACAATCTTATATCTCAAAAACTTGGTGAACTTTTTAACTGTCAGCTGATGCCAACAACACGACTCTAAGGAAAAGTATCAACGGCTCTTGACAAAATTTAAAGAATTGGAAAGTTCCCTCATCCTCCATGCCCTAACCTAAATCAAGCAAAGACTAATTTCAGCCATTAAGTGGTCTTTTCCATGATAGAAAATACTGATGTATTGCAGAGTAGCAGTCTGCTAAATTCCCATCATGTTCCCAGTGCAGAAAACTTCTTCGGTATTGCCTCATGTCTGCAAAAGTTTATTTTGAGCTGCCAGGTTTCTGCAAACCTTGCTTGTAAGGGTTTGCAAAGGGAACAACTGCTGTTTTTGGACTCTCAAGAACAGAAGATACTTGCGATACTGTTTTCCTAAAGTATTCTGCATCCCTGCAGGCCCTGCTGCCTTAGGCAGTGCATGTTGCTGCCCAGGGTTGTGCAAGTAGACAAACTGCAGACATGAAAACAAGGTAAAGCTTGGCAAAAAAAGTTAAGAGAAAACAACTATAATCAGTGTCAGAAGAAATACATACGAGAAGAGATTCCCCCTGCCCCCGTATTCTTGATACTCTATCTCCTTTTTTATCCTTTTCAGTGAAATTTTAGCATTCAAAATGACAAAAAGCTCTATGTCGCTGAGAGCAGAGATGACAATTGAAACATTAGGTGCTTTCCCTAGAAACTGCCAATACAAACTCTAATGTCTTTCTCCCATGCAGGCCTTTAGGGGAAAAAAAGAAATGATGCCTTTGAGGTTTATTGAAAAGCTGGAATATTGCAATAAAATATAACGCAGTACAAGGCCATATAAAATTGATGGGGCACCATCAATGAGAACATCCCAAGGGGCTTCATATAACAGCTATAAAACAGTAAAATATACCATAGCACAGATTTAATTTTAAAACAGCAGAATATTTTTTAATGATTTACCATCATTGCACTTCATTGGAGGTCTAGGAACACTGATTAAATGGTTCTAACCACATTTATTTCAGGTTAAAGACATTTAATCTCTAAATATGACTCATATTTTAATAAGTTTAATTGACTAATCAAGAGAATAGTAACAGAAAAACAAATATAAGGTGTTTTAGCCAGAAGGGTTTCTAAATGACTAGTTAGTTTGATTTCTTTACCACTCACCCATCCATCCCAAATTTACATAGCTTGGACGAATGAGAAGCCAACATCTAGGCAGAACAAATACTTTGTCCATACTGAAACACACAAGCTTTTATGATCTAACCTGTCCAAAATGTGGACAAGAAAGCAGAGTGATGGCAAGGTACTGCAAGCAAGAAAAAGCAAATGAAAGATATATAGTTCATGATGAACAGCATCTGCAACTGGTGTACTGGGTGCAGTTCTGGGCTTCCCAGTACAAGAGGGACTTGCTGCTTCTGGAGAGGGTACAAGGTAGAGCGACAAAGATGATTAAAGGACTGGAACATCTCTCATATGAGAAAGACTAAGCAAGCTGGGCCTGTTCAACCTAGAGAAGAGAAGAGCTGAGAGCAGATCTGATCAATATGTATAAGTACTTGAAGGTAGAATGTAGGGAGGATGGGGATAAACTCTTCTCGGTAGTGGCCAGCGATAGGACAAGGGGTAATGGGTAATAAGTGAAAACACAGGAACTTCCATCTCCATGTGAGGAAGAACTTCTTTACTGTGAGGGTGCCAGAGCCCTGGCACAGGCTGCCCAAGGAGGTTGTGGAGTCTCCTTCTCTGGAGGTCTCCAAACCTGCCTGGATGCCGCCCTGTGCCCCGTGCCCTGGGTGTCCCTGCTGGAGCAGGGGAGTTGGACTGGATGATCCCTAGAGGTCCCTTCCAACCTCAACCATTCTGTGATTCTGTGAAACTCTTGCTGTCCAGATCAGGGCGACTGCACGGTAAAGTGCAGATTGGAAGAAGTTTCTCTTCTGGCATTTCCATAAATTATTCCTCCTACACCTTCCCCCACAATATGAACCAGCTCTAGACCCCTGGAATAATAAGCTAAATATAGCAGTGCAGTCCAGAGCTTTCCCTGCGCTCCCATGGGTTATCAAGAGCTCCAGCACTATTTTTTGCTAAATCTCTATTTAAAGCCTTTTAAATGAGAACTAGTGCCAGGACACCAGCAACAAGTCAGAGCTGCAGCTTCTTCAAATGAGCTGTTTGAAGGAAGATGAGCCAAGCACGATGCAATACACAATTAATAGGCTGAATAAGTTATGAACTGACTTCAGGGAATAAAAAGAAAAAGCATGGTGTCTATTCTTCAGCCCTTTGAAATAAAAAAGAGGTCAAAGCCTGAAAAAAAAAAAATCAAAGTCAAAGACCAAAGTGGGAACATCAAGTCAGATGGGACAGTAACAATTAAATGCATTAGTGGTTGTGAAAACTCAGCACTTCTATTTATCTGCTTCCATACACTTAATTTTAACACTGAAGTCATCAGTACCCCACGTAATTAAAAGCGTATCCCAAGGAATCTGCAGTTATATAGGATCTTTATCCATTCAAAAGCACTCTGGGCAGACTTTTGAGTCTGTTCTGTCAGCAATCTGTAGGAGATTAAGTAGAAGAAATAGAGGTTGTGTTTTGTTCTGAACTCTAAGACATTTAACCCTCCAGCCTGGAAGTAAACTGAGGAACCATCACAAGAAACTGTTCAGGAATCACAGATTCCTGCCTTGAGGCAGTCGCCAGCATGTCACTATCCAGAGTCATTTGCCACAACATTCTTGTCACACATATTCATTGTGAGCTGCTCTTAGTGACTTTGACAATCAACAGAAACCCACATCTTGAATTTGACCTGATGTTTGAGAGAGTATCTGGAAAGAACAGAGTACAGACATCTCTGCAGCAGAGCAACTGCTAAAACTGTAGCTAGCTTTAGCTGGGAGGAGATGTGACAGTGACAGTGTCCCCACCAGCACATCCACAGTGCACAGACAGCTGTGCACCAGGTCAAATGTAGCGCAGCAGCTGGGTTACTCATCGTGCTTGAGAGGACATTTCATAGCCTTAAGTGCTTGGTACATAGGAGGCAGGATCATGTGCAGAAGATCATTGTGAGCTATCTGGAAATAGGAAAAATATCCCCACTTCAAGATAATTCACAATGATCTTCTGGTCCTATTCATGCTCTCTGGCCACCTGAAAAGGGCAGACAGCCTTGTGATCATACCCTCTGACTGCAGGCTCCATATAACAAAAATGCACTTATTTTCTTGCCAAGAAATAGACATAAGAGTGAAGAGAACCTGTGGATTCCTCCTCTCTCCCTCTGCAATGTGTTTTTAAAAGAAAGTTCCAAATGAAGAACGTCTTTTGCAAATTCAGGTGTGAAGAATTCCCACAATGAAGTTGTTGGTAAATCCAACATGGGATCCTCCAAAACCTCTTAGTATCTCTCCATGACTTTGGAAGGAGTTTGAAAACACCAAGGCTTTAATATTCAATAAAAGAAAATGTTTCAAATCCCAATATTTTATGTGTACTTACTAGTAAGGAGGTGAGTTAAAACCCCACTATCACTGCACTTCATTATTATCCCTTTAAGGGCCACCTGGGCTGAGTGCTGTGTATCAAAAAGGGTCATATGTCGGTCAAACCAACAGGAATAAATGTAACCTGTAACAGAACTTGTCATCCAGGATATCACCCAGCAGGCTTAATAGCTCTGGTTGATCTAAAAAGCCGTGAAAGAACAAAATCTGTATGCTTTACAAAAATGGCTAAGTAATCAGAGCCCTGCAGTACTGAAGTGATAAACTCAGAGATATAGCGTAGAAGAAAGCTCCTTATTGCTTAATCCTCAGCTCTCGAGCAAACCAAGTGTAAAATCTTTTAATCAAATCTAATAACCTGGGATAATCTTCAAAATAATTACTGTAAGGAATAACCAATTCCTGTAGTCATTAAACCACAAGATTTTTTAAAAATGGCTTTTCTTAACAGCAGTGATAAAGGTATTTTCTCATGTTGCATTATGCATAACTTTCCACAAATAATAAAATATATTAAAATACAAAAACATTTGATTAGATATTCTGACTGCACTCATACCAGCTTTCTCAATGGAATACAGTTATTTTCTGCATACAGGAACAAATGACATGTAAGAATAAAAATACCAAGCACTGAAACTTGATTACCTTTGTCCTGAGAATATAACTCCATATATTAGCAGCATTCACTACTCATGAGAACAGATTTATTAGGAACTGACAGTCTCTTTCTTGACCTTGTTTTCTCAGAAGCTTTTTAATTGCCAGTATTATTTGAAGAAGGTTTAGGGTTCATATGTATTAATAACCTACAGTAATATTTATTTCTAGGGATTTTTTGTGAAGATATTTTGGGAGAAGTATGAATATACAAGACTGAGCTGTACTGCCTCCCTGACAGTCCTTGTGCTACTGAACATACCAAACAGTCTTAACATAAGCTGTCTCAAAGTCTAGCGTGGGTCATCTATGCCCCTTTAATGAAGAAAAAAACACTTTTGAAGGACAATTCCCTTATACTCTCTTCAAATGAATGAATCATCTTTTACCTCCTGCTAGTGCTTCACTGGATGCTTCTCAGCTTCTGGGGTTCACACAACTGCTATCTTCTCCTGTGGGTTTCCAGCAAGAGTAATAGCAGTACAGAGATACCACCGTGACTTGAGTTTTCATGAGAGTCTTGCAGTTTCAAGGCTTGTTCCAAGAGGAAGAGGAGAGGCTGCTCCAAGGACCACTTATGCTCCTTGATGTGAAAGATCCATGTGAAAGATGTGAAAAATCCATGGGAAACATCCTCCCTTGAGCACAGGTGCAGAATCTTTCAGAGGGTGTACAGAATTAAACTAACTTGTGACAATCTGATTTCATTTAAAAACTATGTACTGTAGATGAATTAGTCCTAATTCCTGGGCCAATTTCCATCTTTAGCAATTATATTCTGCCTGCTAAAACTGTTCTTTCAAATTTATTCAACACGGGAACATGAGAAACATTAAAAATAAATCTGTTTTCCCAGAAAGATAATAAAAGTAATTTTATTTTATATTGTAGGTAGATCTGCTCATCAAAAACAAGAAATCACAAAAATGTTTTTTTTTTCTGCCCATTAGTCAAATGCAATGTGATCATTGATGAGAATATAGTATTTAGCCATAAGCATTCTTAAGAGTTAAAAATTTTCAGTCAGTTTATCTAAGTATTTACTAGTTATCTGCACAACTTGAGCAGTCAGCTATATCATATGATAATATTTCTTTTTTTCTGTGGTTTAGTATCTGAAATTAAAGATGGGACAATAACAAATGATTACTGTGAGTGGTATTCCTGCACATTTCCATATACACTTGCTCACAAGTCGATATGGTGCTAGAATGAAGAAGGGTCACTGCCTGCAAATATTCATGCAAATAAAAATCTCATTCACTCATATCATAGAAAATTAGGCTGGAAGAAGTCCAAGAGAGCATTAACTGGTCCATCCATCTCCCTGCCTAAGGCAGGATAATTATTCCTACTGGCATTACTCACAAATATTTGCCAAGCCCACTCTTAAACAACCCAACAAGTGAGTCTCCACAACTGAACTTGAATTTTCTTGCTGCAAATCAAATGCTCTCATTTTTTTCCCCATGCATTCGGTTCATATGGGATACAAAAAGAGTGGAGAGAGTTTCTTTTGAGAAAGTTTGAAGAAGAGCAAAATGGAGCATCCCACTGGATGGAGAAAACGGGAGATTTTGGAAGCTAGGGAAATGTGGTCTAGATAAAATGACTATGGACTGAGAAATACTCTGAGAACAACTTTACTCACAAAGCTTTCATGCTGAAATTGAAGGTTATTGTTCTGAATATTCCTTTTCCCTTTTCTCCAGCTCTATTCCAGCATCTCTCTCCTTTGAGCGCTGATATTAAGTGCTCTTGCAAGTGAAGTTCAATACAGAGTAAAGTGTTAATCACTTTAGATTTATTAGATTTTTCTAGTAAGCGTCAAACTAACATTTGGATTTCTTATAGCTAATGCACCTTACTATTTCATGTTACTTTGTGTCTTGACCTTTTGATTTGGTCACTGTGAGCTCTTGTGATGCTTTTATTCTCCTTCTTAGTAGTCTGACCTAGTTTCTACTTTCTATATCCTTTCTTCATATGTTTGAAGTCAATGAAAAGCTCATAATTTAGCCAAGCTGATCTCTTACTGAATTTCTTATCTCTACTCCACAATGACAGAGCTTTATTAATATTTGCCTGTAAGGAACTGCCAACATTCTCAAATTTCCTATTCCATTAGGCTTGCCTTCCAGGCAACACCTACCAATTTTGTGAGTTTATTGAAGTCTTCTTATTTGAAATCCAGTGAATGTACACTCTTGCTGCTTAGCCTGCTTCAAGGCTTATTAATCATGAATCTGGCATTTCATGATTAATCTCATGGAAATTGTCCTTTACCCCAACATTACCAAAAAAACTTGTTTCTTCTTACCGGTCACTATCAAATAAAGTTCATCCTGTTCTACTTAACTTAATCATCTTTACAAAAATATATCCACATTTGAAAAACTTACTAAATAGACTGTATCCTAAATATGTTTTATTTTCAATAGATGTATGGGCAACTAAAAGTCCCTCAGCTTCTTCCCTTTATTGTCATCCTACTTTCTTTATAGTGACTGCTACCTGGTCCCTCCTACAACTTTATGAACAATCACCTTTCCTGCGTTTTAATTCCATCTAGTTTATCTTGTTTATGTTACTTGTAGGACTACTACAGCTGATTAATTTCAAGTGAAACATATTCGCTGGACTTCATTATTGCTCATCACCCTGTATGACATGACCCTTGGGTCAAGGAAAACAAAAGCCTCCTGGGAAATATCTTTATTTGTTTCCAAGATGCAGAGTGGCACTTCCTGAACATTGACCCTTCACTTAGTGGAGGGACAAGACCAGCTGTGTCCATGATTCTTTCATCCTTGCCTCTCCCCAGAAACCTTATGAACACTTTGACCTGCAGTATTGAAAAGTACACTGAAAAGAATAGAAGTCCCACAAAACAGGAAAAACAAGCAGGTCACTGAAACTGAAAGCTGTTTCTCTATGTGTATGTGGTTGGCCACAGCAGATCAATTGAGTGCAACAGATCAGTGAAAAAGTTTGGCTGACAAAGAAGGAAGTTTTATCCTGCAACTGGAATATGAAAGGATAGAGGATAGGGGGATGGAAGAAGGAAAAACTTATTCGCGATGAGAGTGTTGCTCAGAGAATCTCCATCCTTGGAGATTTTCAAAATGCACTGGAAAAGGCCCTGAGTAACAAGATCCAAACCTGTCTTTCCCTCCGACCTCAGCTATCCGTGACTACAAGATAATTCCTTGCTCTACAGCAGTTCCCTTTATGACAGGATCCCATTGGCCTTCTTCAAGTCCCTCTGCACAGGCCTCCGGAGTGTCAGCCACTCCATCAAGCTTGGTATCATCCGCAAACTTGCTCAGAGTGCCCTCTGTCCCCCCTTCCAAGTCATTGATGAACAAATTCAACAGCACTTGTTCTAGTACTGATCCTTGGGGGACACCACTGCCCACAGGTCTCCAATCAGACTTGGCCTCATTTATCACCACCCTCTGAGCTCTGCCATCCAGCCAGTTCTCATTCCACCTCACTATCCCCCTGCCTAGTCCACACTCCTGGAGCATTCCTATGGGGATGTTATGGGAGACAGTGATGAAAACCTTGCTGAAGTCAAGGTAGACAACATCCATGGCTTTCTCACCATTCAGCCAGCCAGTCACCTCACTGTACAAGGCTATCAGTTTCATCAAACCTGACTTCCCCTTGGTGAATCCATGCTGACTACTCCTGATCATCTTCTTTTCCTTCACATGCCTAGAGATGCTCTCTAGGATGAGCTGCTCCATCACCTTTCCAGGGACGGAGGTGATGCTGACTGGCCTGTAGTTTTCCGGCTCCTCTCTCCCTCCCTTTTTGAAGACTGGAGTGATGTTGGCTGTCTTCCAACTATTCAGCACCTCCCCCACTATTCTTTCCAAGATGATGGAGAGCTGCTGAGCAATAACGTCCACCAGTTCCCTCGGCATTCTTGGGTGCATCCCCTCCAGGCCCACAGATTTATGTGCGTCCAGTTTGCATAAATAATCCCTAACGAAATCCTCCTTGGCGAGTGGAAGGTCTTCCTCTCTCTCATTTATCTTTCTTATATCCAGGCTCTCTAGTTCATGGGGACCAGTCTTAGCAGTAAAGGCAAAAGCCAAGAAAGCATTTAGTTACTCTGCCTTCCCTGCATCCTCCTTGAGGTGTATACCAAAACTAACTAATCAACAACCTGGAGGATAAGGTTCAACTCTGACAGAGGGAGAAGTCGTTCTATTACATTACCCCTGCATAAAATTCCTCCTCTTGTGGCATGCAGCATTTTTTTTCTGCCTAGGAGGATACTGGCCAATTACCTTGGACTGCACAATTACCACTTCAGAGAGAACTGGTCAAAATGAAGCAGGAGAACATAGGATTCGTAAATAGAAGAGCTGAACATTCTCTAAGGTCATGGGACACTGCAAAGAATTCAAAATGACATTTTTCCAGCTATTATGCCATGAGAGGGAGGAAACTTGGAAAGCAGGACACTAAGACTGTGAATAGAGCTATAAACCCCTACATACATTCCCAGGTACCTGTTGCAAAGTAAGATCAAGGATTTCATAGGAATACACTTGCCTTGAAAGAAATTTCAGTGAACAAGAAGCCAGGTGTTCTACATCTGAGAAATGCAGAAGGAGGTGCTGATGGCGCAGGGATGTGAGCTGTAGCAAACAGGAATGACTGAAGCAACAAGAGCCCAACAAAATAAAGAATACTTTAGTAACAGCAGCAGACATTAACTTCTGGTCTTTTGAAGGACCATAACTCTCTTCCCAGAAGCAGAAAGGGGAGGGTTAGGAACAGTACTACTAAATAAGGTGACTGTTTCCTAGCTTCTCACATACCCACAGTTTTCAGAACTACTTGAAGATGTGTTCACGCACTGATCTGGATGGTGCATTTGCTGTATTGACCTAAGCAAGTTCACTATAATAAAATTACTTGTTTCCTCTGGAGCTGCATCTTCAAAGCAGAAGCTAATCAATGTTCACTGGCTGCAATGCCCAAAACAGAAACCCTAACAGATTCCTCCCAAGAGATTTTGCAAATGCAGAAGTATTTCATCAGAACTAAGGTTCAGCTTGGGTGCCACGCATAATGGCACAAATATTCTCAAGAACAGCAAGTGGTCTGAAACAAGTGGTAAATCTGCACACAAACATGATAAAAAGCTTTACATTGAATCTCCAGGTCTGCAAGATGAACCAGAAACAAATCACTCAAGAGGAAATTTTGCAAGAGAATCAAACAGCTTGTGTGAATATTCCTTCTATCAAAATACTTACACTGCTGTTCAGTATGTTTTTCAAGGATAAATAAACCAACTCCTACAGAGATGGAAGAAAAATACATTCAATACATGTTTAGCGTTTCTTTAATACTTCTGTTCATTTGTGGCCAAGTGAGAACACTTCTGTCTTTGGCTTTTCTCATTTTGCTGTTAATTCTGGTATCAAAAAATAGAGATATTGAACACAAAGCAGATAAAGAATTTCAAAATAAAGGAGAAAGGTGTTTCTATGGTTTAAAACCAAAACAAAACAAAACAAAAAGAACAAACAAACAAAAGAAAAAAAGAAAAAAATGACAAAAAAAAAGAGGCAATAATTTGGCAAAAAGCGCTGTGATAAGCCAAACCATGATGTTCCAGAAAGAATCACCTCAAGAATTGCCATTCAAGATTCCTCAAAATTTGACAGGAGTAAGTACCAGGTTCAGGCACCTACAAGAAAAATAACACACAAGATTATCCCTGCACTGACAGCATCACTCAGCAGACTGACAGTGTCACTCAGCAGCCTGTCATCCAAGAAGACCGCAAAACAGCAGCACAGCAAGATTGCCCCTCTCCTAAGAGACTTACAGATATTAGAGCTACATGAAAGTAAGCTATGAGATTTTCATTTTCTAAGAGCTCTGTCCATTATTGGATTCATTAGGGCTTATGGAGTTCATTTGATAACCTCTTACTTAGAAAATATGGAAAGGTATCAAAAGATATGGAAAAAAAAAGAATCAGCAAAGAGATTTCTTCATGAACAGATAAAGGCTCTTTCTACTTTTTTCTATATTTATATTTTGTGTTTTCCTCAAAACTCTATATTCAAGTAAAGCAAAGTAGCACTGGGCACATTGCCTGGGTGTTTCATGACCTTGTTTTCATAAAAAATGTCCTTCATTTAAGAAAAGTTATTCTTCACTACAAAAACTACAGCCAAAAAGTGCTTGCTTTCATTTTGAAGACTGCACAAGCACCATGCTTCCTAAATAGAGTTCAAAAATTACAGATAAAGGTGCTTAAAGAGCTGTTTCACAACAAAATTCTGCACTGGCTGCACAATGAGCCTGCAGTCTAAGACATCCTCTTTAGCACTCTGTAACAAGAATGAGTTAAGTTTACATCACTTCTTATTACTGCTGCAATCATAATCTTGAGACAAGATTCATATTAGCCATTTTCTGCTCTTGTTGCATCATTTGTCAAGAAAATGAGGAATAAGAATTTCAGTGCCTAATATGTTCTGTGAATTATAGGACTGTGCCAGAATTATGCTTCAACCCCTCTGATAGTTTTTAGCTCTCTGTCATACTTTTTCTGCATATATCTGCTTGAGTGCTGACTTATTGCCAGTCTTCACTTGTCTTTTGTAGGGATACCCTTCACTTCTGCATCCATGAGTAAAACATAGGCCCAACAGTAAATTTGCTATTACTTTGGTTCATTTTGGGGACATTGTTTCACCACAGCAGTGAGAACCTTAGCAGGCATATAGTCCGTTATGGTGGGACAGGAGGATGTCAGGATACAAGGTCTTACACATGTGTGTGTCCTTTGATAGGCACTGAATTTTGTGTATGGGCATTTTTCCTTTACACAGAAAAGGCTGAGGTACCTGGTGCTTTCCATGACTTAGTCATCACTGCCACGGTCTGCTATCAGGCTTCCCAGGTCCCTGTGGACATGAAGTGCCTGTAGAGGGTGAAGAAGCAGGATTGGTTTAGTCTGGAATAGAGGGAAGATCTAAGGGAGGAATGTTGTAATTGCCATTAACTACCCATAGGGATTGTAGGAAAATTAGAAACAAGCTTTTCACAGAGAGGCAGCTAAAGGGTTAAGGGGTAAAAGATGCTAGTTGCTGCAAGGGAAAATCGTACTAGATATAAGGAAAAACTTCCCCAAGAGGATGGGCAAACCCTGGAAGAGATGCTCCAGGAGGCAGGAGAATCTCCACCTGTGGTGATACTCAAAAGTCAATTGGACAAGGCCCTGAGCAACTCAATCCAACATTGATATTAGGCCTGCTTTAAGCAGGGATTTGGATCAGAGACCTGCAGAAGGTCCCTTTCAACCTAACTCTTTCTATGACTTCATGTAATAAAAAAGAATGTGTTCAATATAATCCCTTTTCTCCCCCATATTTTCCTTTATCCTTACAAGGTTATTTGTGTTGCTGTCTCAAACACTTTCAAAGTACCCACCTCAGGGAGCCTTTCTACTTCTTCAAACTTTTTGAAGTCTTCTAATGCCACCAATAATTGTGTTCTACCTTTATAATAAGTATCAAAAGTGGCACATTGTTGAAGATGAAAAATAAAGTCAGTTGCAATGTACATTCTAGCAACAGGGAAGCTTGAAGTGGAATTAATGACTGATGAATCTACAATGAATTGAGAAAAGGGTAATGAGCTCCCTGTAGCCTTCTTTGTGCTGCCCACATTCCATTATCTGCTAAAATCACTTTCTTCAAAAATATAGATTAAAATAATATCTGAACTGAAACTAATGAAAACATCATCTTAATTAACATGATAGTGCAGAGCAATTTGAAAATATCTCTGAATGGCATTGAACAGCAGCCCTAGATGCAAACAGACATATTGATAGTTGCTACAAAGTATTATTTTCTGTAATTAATTTCTTGTGTGGGGTGCTGATTCCTGGAACGTATTTACACCTCTTTCTTATTCCAGACATTTTAATATTTCAAATTAGATTTTCTACACTATTCACATCAAAAAAAAAAAAAAAATAAGCAGGCAAAGTTTGCCAGATTCATCATAAACTCTAAGCCTATATTTCAATGGAAACTGCAAAGTTTTTAAATATATTTGTACAACCTTATGGCTTTCGGTCAAATTCTCAAGTTCCTGCAGGCCTTCCAACAGCTGCCTCCCACATAGGCAGTATCATAGAGCAGAATGAAAAATGGGAAAGGCAATGAACTGCTCCGACACACTTCTTGCATACTAAATTCACTTCCAAATATTATCAGAGGGAATTCTTATAATAAGACATATTGCCATCCCGTTTCACTGTCACCACTTTAGAACAGAGGGATGTCTCTCAAGCTCTGCTGGACAGAACACTAGGGTTTAAAACATTGTCTGTGTTCTCTGGGGACAGATATTTACAGAAGAGGGCAGAAGGTTAAATGTTATCAGACAAATTTCAAGCTTTCCTTAGACTGAATAATCACAAGAGTCCAAAAATTGCTACTCTGATCCAACTCTTTTTTTTTCCTGTTTTGCTAGTCCAGGCTCTATGGCAGCAGGTGTATGTAGCCTTCTGAAACAGGAGTTTCACAGCAGCAAAACGAGAGGAAAAAAAATATGTAGAGGAAAACACCAGCACACTACCTGCACAACAGCGGTGCGCTGTCTCCCTGCCAGCTGGGTAGTCCTCAGGGCTATGAGATCTGCATCAAGCATCTTCCTTCTCCTGCTCAGAGACCTGCTTTAACAGCTGAGATCCAGTAAGCAATGCAAACAGAAAGCTCTGCAGGGTAAATTCAGGTAGAAGGAATTTGGTCAGGACTTTTTTTCCCGTTTTCCATGCTACCTAGATGTGGATCTGCACAGTTCAGAGAGCTCTCCAGAGCTACATTGGCTCATCTCCTCTCTCAGCTTGCTGCATTAGCACATATAAATCATGCAGGGTCTTCTTTAGATGGCAATAGGCAGAACAGAGCCATGGGGGCACAGTGCTGGCAGATAGGTCCTCGTTCCTCTCCTGCTGCAAATTCAAAGCCAAGTATTTACGGGGACCTGGTGCACAGCCCGCAAAAACAAGCCTGGTTTAAAGGCAGGATATGTTCACCTAAACCATGAACAGCAGTCTTAGGAACATTGCTTTCTGTTAATGCACATTAAGAGCAAAGCAAGCCTATCTATGTCCATCTGCAAAACAACTTTACGTATCTGTAAAGTTCTGCCTCTTTTCACAAAGATTAGATCTCTGTATCACATTTTATCCAGCTCCCTAGAACAGACACTTAGGGTCCAGCTCTCCTCACCTATTGACTACAAGGAGCATGGGATGACCAAGTTCACCTTCAGATGACTAGACTGTACACTTCTAGAGTTGAACAGGATGAGGTCGCCCTTAATAACTATACAGTAGACTAAACATAGGAAGAATGATATCAACTCTGCATTAAGTTGTTCTGACACTGAACAGATGGAGCAGACCCTCCGCTGGGGTTATCTGAAGTAATTCTTCTGACTTCTGCAAAGCTGCACTGGGGAGCATCATTATTCTCATGAATTAAAGACCTGGCTCTTTGATTCAGTTTCTTTGCACAGTCTTTCTGGAACCCACTTTGGAGTCTGATGAGTACACCAAAGAACTCAATTAAAGCAGAGATTACATTCCAATTTTTGCTGCTATTGTTGTTTGTTTCCTTGACAAAACACTTGCAGATTTATATTGAATAATATAATGAAGTGTAGCATTAGTTCTAGGTGGTAGGTCTCTCTATAGACAGAAGAAGGCATTCTCAAAAACTGATGTTTGTCACATACTACAGTAACTGTTGTATGCATCAGCATATAAAATATGATCAAATTCCATCTTCACAGCTATCACAAGAAGTGCTGCTTGCACTCAGGGAAAAAAAATCTTACACTGATTTCCTCTCAATTTGATAAGTTAGTCTTAGCACCTAACTTAGAGATACTTTCTCCAGACATACATAGTCACTGTACAGCCACAGTCTCCTACAGCGAAGAAACAATGTATTATGAATCATTACAGTAGAATGGGGTTTAGAGTAGACTTTAATATTCCTATTTCCCAGCTGTATTGCAGTAATCTAGCTGCCTTCATGAAACATCAGCAAATCCCTTATCACCCGTATTGCTTGCCACTCTTTTCTTTCTGGTTTCAGATTAATGTGGCAGCAACAAATCTCTGTAACGAGAAAGTACATCTGCTTATTTTCCAGAGAGAGGAAGAAACTTAATAAGTCCCTGAATTCTTTTCCTATTATTAAAATCTTTTTTTGGTGTGTTTTATGCTGGGGTGCTTCTAAAGTAGGCAAGACTAATAGGACTGTAGAACTGAACCCAGGTTACTTCTCCCCAGAGAAGCTAGTTGCAGGATGAATAGTCTATCTCTAGGACATGCTGCAGCAACAGACACATACTTAGGGCAGAGCAGAGGTCACCAAGCCTTGCTGAGACACAAGTCACACTGAGAAAGGAACGTGGCATGCTCAATACGCAGCCCATTCTTCTCACTGAATTTCATTTTAAATCCTTTCATTCTTGTAGGTGTGAAACTCAAAATACCTTTTTTGAGGGATACATGACTCTCTTGCTAACAGTAGTAATACAAGCTGACAGTGCCAGAAATCAGGTGCTGTATAAACGTCTCTTTAAGCTACTGATACCCACTGAGCTGGCTTTGACAAGTCTACATAACACTCCTTCACCAGAAACCAAGGCATAAAATAGAATAAAAAAGAAGAAAAAGAACAGGACTACTAAAGCTCATGATAAAGCAAGACTAATTTTAATGGTGGATCTGGTTGCTCAGGGCTTAATCCAGTGGAGGTCTGAATATCTTTAAGGATGGAGATATCACAGTCTTTCAGGGTCCCTCCTCAGGTGCCTTCTTATGTAGCTGAATTTTTCTTGCTGGAACCTGTGTTCACTGCCAGTTGTTCTTCCATTGTGCACCTCTAAGTAGAGCCTGATTTTTACTTCTCCGTAACCACTCCCATTGAATAGCTGAAGACAGGAGTTAGAGGCCCCTCCTTGGCTTTCTCTTCTCCACGGTGAATCACCCAGCTCTTTCTGCCTCTCCTATACTACATGTCCCAGTTCCCCAATCAAATCAGATCCTAGCTCTGTAGAGTTTCCCAAAACAGAGTCCATTACGGAGAGTCCTCAAAAAGATGTCTGAAGATCACCTTGTCTGTACTACTTAAGACATTCACTAGCCCGTAGCCACATTTGGAGTACATTTCAAATGTCTAGTTGCCTAGACCAACTATCTGCATCCCAGATAGTCTGAGGATTCCCACATCATCATGTAGGAAAAGGGGATGATGCAATGTGCATGCAGCCACAAAATTAGGTCATGAATATTCAGTGCTCATCTCATAGGGTTCTAGATTTTGCCCCCATCCTTTATCAAGTTACTTGCTACATCTTGCTAGATATAGCAAGATGTCCCTGCTACACTCCTCTCAGGACAGACGTCCCTGCTGCACTCGTCCCTGCGGACTTTCACCCCAAGTGAGCTGGGATAGATACAGCCTCTCTTGCCAGGTAGTGCCCAGATACCTGGGCACAGGGCAATGGCAATAGGAACAACTTGTTGCAGCCAGATATTTTGAGTCTTCAAGGCGACCAGATGGCTTGTGACAAAGAGGGGACATTCCAGACCTGCAACTCCATTAGAAAAGAGGCACATGTTGAAGTCACGAGGACTTCCTACCTACACGAGCTCTCTCTGAATCATCTGTGATTGCACCTTTCCATTGGCCCTAGTCTTCCAAGATTGGCTAGAATTCAGTGAAGAGTGGAAATCAAGTCTCTGGGAGGAACTTTCTTCATCTTATTTCTTCTTTCTTCAAAAAAAAACCCAGTGCAATATTCGGGTAGACAAGCAAGTTGAAGAGCAGATGAAAAGAAAAAATATAATTTTTATCTTAAAGTACTAGTAAAGCTTAAGTGAAAAAAAATAGGCCAAAAAGAATAATCTTCTCTCTGTAACTTGTGATCCATCCTTCTCAGGTGAGGATTTACAAGCACCATGTCTGGTATGTCTGTGAAACTGCTAAATCTGTAAATAAAGATATCCCATTGGAATTTAGGATCGCCTGGATGCAGGACCATGGCAACACCATGACTGGAGAATAACTCATTACATTTTTATTAACATCATTCTCACAGCATGGATATCAGGAATGGGTTCACGAAGGATAAAGAAAAATAATTCAAGGTCTGTAAAGTCAGCTCTGCAACAAGAGATTTTTAAAAGCTCAGTTTAGCTTAAGGGATGAGTTAGTCTATAAATACCTACCCAAAGAAAGAGCTCTTACTGATTTAACAGATTCTTTACTTTAGCAAACAAAGGCATAACATGGCCTAGTGTCTGAAGTATGAAGCGAAACAAAGTGAAAAGTAAAATCAAATTTTTAGCAGAGCATAATTAATCATTACAGCATGCTTACAAATGACTGCAAGAGACTGGCCAACCTCTGCCATTAAATTACTTTTTAGAACATATATTTTAGCTTAACCAGTAGTTATAGCAGGCCCATAATACTTATTCAAGGAGACTTCATGCAACACAGGCAGTTTAACTAAATTCCAATGTACTTTTACAGGCACTCCCTTCACTTGTGCTTCTGCAGAATAATGCTGTGGGCAGAAAGTATGACAGAAATGGGTTCCTCACATCAGCAAACTCGCCACCTATGTGTGTTTTTCCCTTCACATTTCTTCAAGGCAGACAGATGTTGGCTACTAGATGGGATTTCAGTGTGCAAAGATGAGGCCCCCTTCAATAAGGCTGGAGTCCAACATACAGCAAGGCAGCATAACGAATAGGGGACAGTTTAGCCCTGTGCCACATCATAGGCTCATCTGCTGGAGATTCAGGATTTAGGTAGGTGTAATGCCTCTGTACATCAGAGAAGGAAATCATAGGATGAAGGAAAAAGTCTCCTTTCTATCTTCACAGGCAGCTCCACGCATGTCCCCTTAATGCCAACCTGTACCCATAAAAGACAAGTACATACATTACACACACAAGCAGAAACTCTCTTAAAAGACAAGCACACAACTATACTCTGAATACTTCCTGGAATTATCTCCCTAAACAAAGCAAGCTATCATCTTGCTATTTACGTTATATACTGCCTAAATCATCCTTACTTCCTAATTCAACAGGAAGGCACTTTCGAAAAATGTTTCTATTAAAAAGGCAGATATTTTTATATTACTGCAAAGTTCTATTTTCCATTGTAGGACTAAATGAAACTGACACAACAAATGACACATAAAACAAAAATAAACCTTTTTATATATAACTTCTGACAGATTAAAATCATTTTAAATACATGCCCACAGAAATTGAATACTGACAAAATATTTGTATTTCAGAGAATATCTATTGAGTGGTATTGACATCCTATATTAAAAAACAAGCAAGGAATTATGCAAACAGTCCTTCGCCCACTCTTATAACTAGGAATTTTCAAAAGTCTGGGATAATTAGTCCTGCTCCTATAATTTTTCCAAGATTGGTTTGAGACATAAAGGGGCTGGGAGATTACATCCTCTTACATCTGAACTGCTTAGGAACTTTCAGTAAAAAATTAGAGAAGAACTTAAGTAAATGCATTTATTCTGAAAAGGTTTTGTGAAAAGAGCTGCCAGGGCAGAGGATAGAAAATCAAATTAGTTCATCTTGAGTATAATTATGAAATCAGACATCAGAGAGTCTCCATGAGTGTAGACAGTTACAAATGCTGATACAAGTTCAGAAAAGTCTGAGTTTACAATTTGACAGAGGCTAATCCAGTCACAAAACATAAAGTCATAGGAAAAAAGGTTTAAATTTTCCCTAGTCAAAGTGTTTTCTGTTTTGTGGGTTTTTTTTTTAAATCTGCCTGGATCTCAGTCCTGTTACTCTTCTCAAGGTCCTCAGTCTCAGCATTACCCTCTTAACTCCCATTCACTCACTCATAAGCCAAGTATAAAAATATTTAGGGTTTGTGGGCTAGAACCCAAGAAAGTTATTCATTAACTTAATAATACCTTAATAAGTTAAGATATTAAAGAAAAGAGTTCAGAAGTGTCTAAAAGCTGCTGATGTTAATGAATGAAGCACCAGCCAGTTTCAAAAAGTTTTGCTGGAGCCTAGGGGCTTTTTATTAGAGCCTTAGAAAATAAATGAAATTCAGAAAAGGATAAGGATCACAATTAGCACACAAGATAATGGTTCAAAAAGTGTAGAGGGTGGCATGAAAGTAAGAAGGATGCCAGAAGCAAGAGAAAGATAAAAAGAGAAAGTTGTGTGATAGGAAGAAACTTTGGGAGGCTCAGAACAATGCCGACTCTGAATAACCAGCAAAAACTGAAGAAAAGAACTGCTAAAAAGTATCAGATTGAGAAAAGGAAGTAGAGCAGCAAACGAAGACAGTGAGCTGAGCAATAGAATATTATCTATTAGAAGTAGCACCTTAACTATGAGAAAAATCCTGCTGGATCTGGCAAAAATGCAGCAACTTGCAGTACTGAAAGAAAAATGTAGCAAATCAAGTAAAATTATTTTTTTCAAGGCCGTTTTCACCCTCATATTATGTATATCACAGAATCACACTGAATCACAGAATGATTGAGGTTGGAGGGGACTTCTAGAGATCATCCAGTCCAACGCCCTGCTCCAGCAGGGACACCCAGAGCACGGGGCACAGAGCGGCATCCAGGCGGGTTTGAAGACCTCCAGAGAAGGAGACTCCACAACCTCCCTGGGCAGCCTGTTCCAGGGCTCTGGCACCCTCGCAGTGAAGTTCTTCCTCACATGGAGATGGAACTGCCTGTGTTTCAACTTGTCAACTACTTTCAACTACTACTCCTTGTCCATCACTGAGAAGAGTTTGACCCCTTCCTCCCTACATTCACCCTTCAGGTATTTATACATATTGATCAGATCCTCTCTCAACCTTCCCTTCTCCATATCTTGAAGTGTTTTTTCACATCTCGAGTTTCGTTTTTCATATCATCCAAGACATCTGTTGTCTATTGATTTCTTCATTTCAGAATACGTTGGCCTCAATTTGAGTACAAAGGGAATTAAAGAGGCCATTGATTTAGAACAGTGTATTAGAGTCAATGCTGACACACTCGCAGCTACTCGCGACATTATGCGCTGAAATAAGGTGAGAACAAATACACAGAGGAGAATATGAACTGCCAGCTAGCTGCATTGTAAGAGCCAGTCAAATTGTTCCTTCCAGTGGAAAATTATTGTTTCTGTGGAATCAAATGTTTCAACCAGAGCACATCCATTTTCCAGAGAAAAAGCACATAATTTCTTCTCCTTCCTCTACCATATAAAAGCAGAAATAGATTAATCAAAGATTAATAATATTAGGCCGTCTTCAGGTACTGGTGCATAGTTAGTTATTCAGTCTAATTCTTTTCTCATTTACTCAAGCAAAGTCCCAATGATAGTTTACTGCTGTACTGTAGAAACCTCCATCAGGTGAGGCACTGTTCTGCTAAATTTGGACTCATCTTAATGAATTGAACCCACAGATTAATTCTTTCAAGAGTGCTTATTTTGAATACACACAGGTTTTGGAATTGCCACTTTGCCTGATGACCATTAACAGGAGACGTTCACATATTCCTTTAGACTCTTCATGCTCTACATATTTTGATAGAAACTCACTTGTTCATATGATTACTCCTTGCTGCATCACAAGAGCAGAGTTTAATACAACCATTAATCCAAATGTGGCAAGAGTTTCAGATCTCTTAAGGCTAGTCATATTTAATATGCAATGGAAGCAAAGTTCTAAGCATATTAACTTACTCAGCAAAGCTCAGGCAGTAAATGTGACACTGGTTATTTGCTTAATGTGGTGTAATAAGCAGAACAGCAGAGGATTCATGCACTCAGGGCGGCAGTCTTGTATATGCCCATGATAAGCAAGGTTTCCCATAAGCTGTTTTAATTTGACTAAACTGTCTGTTGTGATACAATGATCACAGACAAAACCCTTCATACCTGAGGAGTTCAATTAGACTGACAAGAGCATGGTTTCATCCTTCTCCTTCACCAAATGATGAAAGGGTTATCACTAGAGTAAATAACACAGGAATAACACAGCCCTCAGGGTCAGGCTTGGAGTGCCCAGCCTTCCTGGTGGTGTTGCATCCAAAAACCCCAAAGCAAAACTAAGGCAAGCTAAGAATCCAAACATAAGTAAACCCATCCTTGTTTTATGGTTCAGTTCAATTGCAAACTAAACGGGGTACTTATGAAGGAGGGAATGTAATCTAAAAAAATCCAAAATCACAAGACTGTACAGAGAGAGAAACTTTTTGGTACATCACATTTAGCAATAGTAGATTTGAGACATCAGTTCTATTATATATCATTTATAGCACTACGTTATTGAAAACAACTTAGCAATTGTGAATACTATCTAAAACATGCACTTCCACTTACTCAATACACCTGAGTAGAGCATAAAAAAAATGCATAACCAGACCAGTGTCCTACAAGGTGTTAAAGCAGGACTGCTCAGTAACTTCAGTTTCTCTGGAGTTAAGGAAATTCCTGCTGCGGCTGAACAGTCTTCCCTGACTGTGCTCAGCACAATGTGACTTCTGACCCATATTACTCATCTTGACTTCAGAGTTTAGCATCTGCAGCTCGAGTGCATTTTTGTGCAGCAGAGTCAATCCTGGAAGAACTGGAGGAGAAACCTTGGGGAGGAGAGATCACCACATAAGCCAGTCACATTCATTTTCTTTGTGAAGCTAGGTCCCAGTCAGGTTCTTCTTCTCATCCAGCCTGTCTTTGAAGTTAGTCTGACTTTGATGTTTGCAAGGAGCAGAGAACTGTAACATTCAGATAAATTGTAATAGTACCAGACCCAAGCAAGTAACAAATATCTTTTCACTCTCATACTTCAAGACATGGTTCATATCAACAGAATATACATGACCAGCTAAGTGTGATCTATATATCTGAGTTAAAAGACATGAGAAATTACTCAGAAGAGGGGTTTTATCCTTAGCTGAAGTTTTACTCCCATGGTTGCAAAGCCAATTCTGCTCCTAGAACACTCCATGTCTGTTAGGCTAGTGACACTACCTTGATCTCCCCAAGACAGTTTGCCATCTCATGGAATTTGGAAGAGAAAAAACAGACAGCCCAAGAAATACCACCCCAAAGAAAGCAACACCTGATAATTCACACCACCTAAGAATATGGTCCAGTAGGATTTTATGAGGCACGGGTTAAAGTATAATATAATGCTTCTAGTTAGTGTGTGAAATTATCTCCAAACCTCCTCAAGAGCAGTTCTAGCCACGCAGTTCCTGGACTCGGGACTGTAACCCTGGGATGGGCTATTTGGGCTCCCCGTGGCTTCCTTCTCACAACGCTCCAATTCAAGGTTTGGTAAAACAGTGTTTGCTTTAAGCCTCAGAAGGATGGCTTATTTGATAATTTCACAGTTTCCAGATAAAAACAGTCATTTCAAAGACAGGTCAAGCCATAGAAGCTCACTCACTGAGAGGATCACTTTCCCCTCAGTGTACCTCTTGCAGGGATGGTCCTGTCTAGGTTACAGCCTTACGGATCTTCTCAATCTCGCAGCTCCCAGAACGTGACTGATTTCCCTTCTTTATTGTTTCTCTCTTTTTAACTACTCTTTTTACCTGGCCGTAGCTTCCCCCAGGAGCTCTCCCAGGGAACTGGGAAGTGTTAACAGAGCTTCCACAGCTCTCTGATTCCTTTTAGATCCCTAGTCAACCCAGTGCAATCAAGACATCAAGGCACCCAACATACACTTGAATTGTGCATAAGTATTTCCATTTTTAAAGTAATACCCCCAGCTCTTTTGTGCATAAACATAAGGAGAGGAAAGGGGGCAGAGAATGAAGATTTTGTGGCATTGTTTTCCCATTTAAAGATATCATGCATTAAAGTCTAATTATGCTGTCTATTTTTCATTACTGTGACTCACTTAAATTATATCTTGCTCTGCTGTTCATTTAGCAAGCCTAAATGCCTATTGATTTCAATACCTTTTCACACAAAAAAGAGAGACCAAGCGAAGTAAGAGTAATATTAAAGCTCATATAATGATCTGCATTTGTCATTTTCTTTTTCCTAAGGGTGGAGCTGACCCTCTTAAAATATCATGTTAACATATAAACACATTAAATAGTGTTATAAATTAAAAGCTAAAGCATTCTACAGTCAAACAGAAAACATTCCAAAGAAAATTACTATCTGAGATTACCTACATTAGTATTTATTGCTCCATTAAAGGATAATGGGATATTTGATATAAAAATCATCTCATTGATCTGAATTTCACATTTAATTTAAACTTGATTCAGAATAAAAGAAAAAGCAGATGTGTGCATTTAATTCATTATCTATTACATCATAATACATTATCTATTATATTACCTGTAGTTGTTCTTTCCTGGTTCTTATCAGAGCCATGGAAATTTTCCTCTGCAATATGATTTAAGGTAAAAGAGAAAAAAATCAATCTTAATTTGTTTCCTAAACATTCTGTGCTCCAGTTAAATACAAATGACCAACATCCTCTCAGTGATAAGGAAAGGAATGTTTTAGTTAGCAGTACTTCTAAGGAAGAAAGTGGAATAAAAACCCATTAGCAACTCATCATAAAGCAATAAAAATAGAATTGCAGCTATTTATTCCTTTCAAATTTAGAGAAGCTATGCCTCTACTGAGAACATGTTTAGGAAAATCTCTTATGGGAAAAAGGGCATAGGGATAAGATGGTTTTGAAGAAGAGAGGGTTTGTTATATATGCTAGCAACACATTGAAGACCCAAGCTAAAAAGTGATTCTATAGTAGCCACCAAATACATTGTCAGCAGTGAAATATATTACAAATAGTCTCCCTCTCTGCAGAACCTTCAATTATTTGCTTTAGTCCCATTGAGCTCCACAGGATTTAGGCAGGTGTGAAGTTTACAGAGTGTAACCCATTTTGCTCCATAGGTATGGCCTTTTAAACTATGCCCCGAGTCTTCAGTCACAAATGAGGATTAGGCAGCAGAGGCAGTCAATTTTGGCCTAAAATCAAGGTCAATGTCTTAATAGATGTTGTTAACTCAGCTCCTCCGATCTCATCCACATATTTCTTTGTCAGGACTGTGAAAACAGAGCAAGAAAAGACTGAAACTGGCTGGTGCAAGGTTCAGTCACACCTCTGTGGGAAGCAACAACAAAACACCCACTAACTTCAGTGAGACAGAAATAGATCTTCAAAAGTCTGGGAGTTTGCCGGCAATCCAGCAATGCTAAAAATTTAGATCAGATAAATGGCTTCACGGTATTCCAAAGACACATTTACAATCTGTCTTGCCTAAATGGTCCTAGGAGCCTTTTGAAAACAGAAGTCAGGTTAGACCTGAGGCCACTGAACAATTGACATATGTCCCATAAACCTGTTAAGATGTTTTTCACTTACTTACATCAACATAGTTTCTGGTCAGCTCCTTAGAGAGACTTGTCTATTTGGCACATGGGCAGCATGATAAACCCAGTGTTTTCTACCCGGGTCAGAGAGAGGTGTGAGGGAAAGGGCACTAGGTACCCCATACACCGACTGAAGATGAAAGGTAGAAAATGGGGGAAAGGGTCTGTTTGGTGTTGTTTTATCACACTGAATTGACAACCTAAAATCCTAGTTTATTCCCAGGACATACTTCTGCATCTGCTAAGCAAATGCCATGCAAAGGAAATAAAATCTCTGGCAATCAGCAATGAAGTAACCTCAAAAACAACTCAATTGTTGCCCACACTTTATGCTTCACAGTAAACACGAGTATTGCTTTTTGAAGATATCTATGTCCATGAATTTAGTTATGATATTCTTTCCTGAATGAAAGCTCAGTAACAATGCTGTATTCTGAATAGTGACAATCTCTCTTCTTAAAATAGGTTTAGTTTTGCACTTAAATCTTGCTACTTATTAGTTAAAAAGAGATTTTTAATACATGCAAAACCTAAAAATATATAATATATTCCTCTTTAATAGAGATAACCCAATATTTTATTCGGATAAAAGTACATATGCATATGGTAAGGCACTTGTAAGACACTTGATACATACTTCAAACACTGTGGTAATTCTCTTCCTCCTTCTTATCTTCATTGAAATGATCTAACACTCCCTCTTCAGCATCAGTCTTTTGATTGGTAATACTTGTGCATCACTGCATGCTTGAGTATACTGCGAATGCACCTATATTCAGTGATTTGTCAAAAATGGAGACAGCTGCACTTCATAGCCTTCCAGGCAGCTCCGTGTCCTGGCTCTATTACCTACCCACGCTTCATTGGCAAGGAAAGTGCAGCCATAACTTGTCACGTCTAACACTACATGTCCCCACTGCACAGAGTGTCTCCTGACAGCTCATGAACAGTCTGCACAACACACATGAGGGAAGATCACGATGAGGGCCAGGTTCATTCTTGGCACAGAAGAGCTGATAATGGCATTCACCAATACTGGCTTTGCAAAAATTTTAGGTTTCCCAACTTTCTCTTAACAGCAAAGTCCATATATTTACTGACATTTACTGCAAATCAAGCAGGAAAAGCAGTATTTTCCACACAACAATCCCAAGGGAGAATGCATTCAAAAAGCCATATCCAAATTTCTTCCAACCCCTTACACACCAGGCAAAGATTACCATTACTGTACACAAAGCAGAGAGCCAAAGACTGTCTCTGCCTTTAGCTCTGATTAAGACTCTTTTGCACCCATTTCTTGATGTAGACAATGCATGCAGAAATCCACTGGAGCTTGACTCTGGAAGATGAGCGCAGAATTTCTCCTCCCTTCCAGTGCCTTAGATCAATAGGATTCAGCACTCATGAGTGCTATAAAACTTCCTTACGTTCTATACATTTATAACTTTTTTTCAACCTTTTTATTTTCTACCTAGAATGTGATTAGGCTTGAATGCTGATGGGACTACACCATAGATTTTGTGATCTGCAGCTGTGTTCTTGAAATAAATGTTTGTGTTGAATCCTCTGTTTCATTTTCAGCATCTTTGTTATCTCCTGGTAAACACTGAACGCTACATAAATTCTATGACTTTCTACATCTTCATCTTCATCTTCATCTTCTAATGATCAGAAACATGCCATTGGGGCAAATGTCTTGTTAATAGCACTGATTGCTTCAACCAGACTTATTCTATTACTACCACAGACCCATGGCCAGAGAATGGGATTATTTGGAGGGGTATGTGAACATACAGATTCTTTTTCTTTGCTAACTTTTTCTCCTTTTTTTTACAATCTCCAATCCATCAGACACAGTGTTGTGATGTTGATTTTTCTCTGCTTACTTCTTCTAATATTAACAGCTTTTTTTTCCTGGATTTCAAGTTAATGAATTAAATGTAAATACTATCACATAAGGCTCAGCAGGATATCCAAGGACCTCTCAAATGATGGTATGTGCCTCTGCGTGGGCTGCTAACTGAGCCCATACTCACTCTGCAGGCAGTACTCAGCTCAAAAAGCAAACACCTAAATTAAGATGTCTTTGTGACAACCCCCATAGAGTTGTGGGTCACCTCTCTCTGACCCACAACTCTATGGGGGTTGTATATCCAACATATCCAACTCAGTCTAAAGCAGATACCTACAGTAGCCCACCTCTCTAGTCTCTGCACACTGCTTCAAAGTGAGGAATCAAACGCTCACATATTGTAAACACAATATGTAAACATTTTGTGTTGTGAAGTTAATCCTCATTCCCAAGGGTCAAGTCCTGTAACATCATAAAAGTAATTTATTTTTTTTTTTTATTTCATTTACTAAAATAATGATGGTATTCTTATCTTTAGTATTCATAATATTCCTACAGAGCAAGCAGTAGGAAGGTTTGCTTCAGTGGATGTTTTTCTCCTGTAATTATATAAATCATCAGTGAAATAATTTATTAGTATCTCTTTCTTGGTTGATGAACTACTTTCATTTGTCTCTTGATAATAGAGGAAAACAAAAGATATGACTGACTATAAAACATCAGAGCAAGGAGGCCACCTTCTGTACTTTGATCTCATCTGTGAAGCTTCAGCTCATCCTTTTGCAGCTTCAGAAACAAAGCTTAGCAAAACATTAGCAAAAAATCACTTCTGATGAATGTAATGCGTTTGGGATACATGACCTTTTCTATTTCAGAATATGTACCATTAGTGTTACAGTACTTTCATTTCTGTTCTTGATTTTACGTGCAAAAGATAATTACTGGGACACAGTAATTATCTGCAGTATTTATATGGGCAGTGATAGAAATCCCCTCACCCATCTTCTTAGCTGAATTATTTTCCACTTGTCCATCTGTACCTAATGTATTTCACTTAATCAGCTCTTCATTAGTGTTTTGTCTAAGTATTCATTTTATTTGTGAAAGGAAGATATATTACAACTTATATTGATGAACGTGCAATAATTCCTTGAAGTTTCTCTCTTATTAGAGTCTTTAGATCTTCTGATTACATTCAAAAGACTTTTCTTTATGAAACCAATCAATATTTTAGAGGATTGTGAATATGCAGTACTTCATTTTTAACAAAACTTTGGTGTCATCTGTAGATGGAAATGACTGTGGACCTGTGAAACTCTCAGAAGACTGTCTCATTAATTTGCAGCCGACTGACACTAAATCAGCAACTGGCATTTTTGAAGTTGTGGCAATACTGCCTTGTTTGGCAAGGAGCATACTAGCTCTTTTAGTGCCTGCTTCTTGAGATTACACATCCACATAATCTAAAATTATTAATTACCTTGTAGGTAGCACAATTCTACTGCCATCTTTTTAAATAATAAATAAATAAATAAATAAATAAATCAGATGAAACACCACTCAAAAGGATACACAGCTTTCGTTGAAGTGACCATCCTGAAACAGCTGTTCATCTGACAAGGCTGATGTGAGGTTCCCCTGAAACCTCTTATGATTGATATCATATCCAGTGTTTTTGACCTCAAATAAAAGTCTACTTTATGCAACCCATTTAACAACACATTCTAAACTTCACTAGAAATTTTATACTGACACAATTTCAACTGCTATTGACATACCAAGAATAGAATCTGAATTTATTGCTGAGAATAGACTTACCCTATCCAGAAAAAAGATTATCACATAACAATTACTATGTAAAGATCACATATACACAGATGCTTTTTTGCTTTGCAAAGACAAATTCTTCCATAGACTGATTGCCCACAATAAACACTGATCATACTTAGTGTCTGAGAAGCTATGAGGTAGCATGCAGGGAGTGCAAAATGGACTAAGGGAACATGAGCTAAGCTCAGATCTGTGGGTTATTTATGTATTTCCAGTTGGTTGCATTGCAGTCTTCACAAGGCTCATGACCATGACAGTGATGGAAATGGTACAGCCCACCAGCAAGGCAAGACACAAGCCCTGGAAGAGGGAAAGACTCTGCATTTTGTGAAAGGAGTAAAGACACAATTTTGCATGGCTCAGTGAAGAAAGCAGTCATTGCCCAAAGGCTTATTGTGGTTTATGAAGGCAGAGCTTCTCAACTGGTCATAGAGAGCCATCAGAAATAAGGCAGCATGCAAATGGAGCAGATCATGGAAGTAATTTGCTATAGGTTATTTGCTATGGGTTTTAAGAGCAAAACTTTCAAAAACACATTGCTGCCAAAAAAGCAGAGGAGACAGAAAATGACAAGGCTATGACTATAGAAGGTGAGGGTCCCACAGCATTACTCACTTAACATTGAGAGCATCAGTAAATACTGGGCAAATCTTGGAAAACAAAACTTAGTGATAATATGAGACATCTCAGTAGCTTTGAGCTTGGCCACAGATATATCTACTCTTTTTCTAACTGTAAGAAAAAAACATTAGAAACAGCTTATTCTTCCCTTATAACCCTTAATACTTCAAGTCATGGGTCTACCACAATGCCTTCAATAGCTTTTTGTCACTTTGTGCTTAAAAGTAGAACAATGGATTGTCTGATTATTTTCAAAACAGCTATAAAATCTAAATCAGAGTATCTGCAGATGTGAAAAGGCTCCTGCAACCAGTTGTTGGGACTTTGAGAATATAACCTTACTTCAAGCTGCTAATCCCAATTTTAACCTATCTACAGTTCAAAGGAAAACAAGAATAAATATTTGCTTCCAGCAAGGTGCTTCACTCCTATACTGTGTAGCACAGCAGAGAGCATAATCATAAAGTCATCCTTTGATCTTGAAACTTATGTAACTTAAGTTTTCAGTCCCTTGTCACCTGCGAAGGGAGTTGGAAAATTATAGGAAATTTATTTGTCAGCCTTCAGTGCAGCAAAATGTTGAGGCACACCCACACAAATAATTACATGTGTATTCAAAGGATCTTAAATGTTTTCCAACAATTATCACTTCCTTTAGAGACAAGGTGAGAGTTACTTTTCCTTCGTAGATGGCAAAGGCAGGGATTGTGGAAAGAAATTTTTGTGACTAAATACTAATCATGCACTGAAATTATATGCTAAAAATTTCAAAGTTCTGTCTTAGAAGTGGAACAGTCTTATCTGAGATGCACTGAAGTTTATGACATAATGGATTCATCGAAAAGTTATAACAAAAGAAAAACAAGAACAAATTCCCTAGTCACAAATGCAACTTATCTAAAAAAGTACAGGAAAGAATTTCATTTAGTGATATACATTAGCTCTTAGATACCCAAATTCACATTTGATTCCAGCAAATAAGATAATCTTACCCTGAATCAGCCATTTGCTCTGAAGAAAACCTTGGCTTTTAAGGCTATCCAAGCATTACTGTTAGATCAAATCTTAATAAAAACCTGAATATGAACTAGTTCATTAGGGGTACCATATACCTAGAGATTCAGTAGAGTGAGCACACACAGACTTCCAGAATCTTCTGCGCTAGTTTCATCAATTTCTTTAAACTTGTGGAATTTATTATATCCTTTCCTATCTCTAATGTGGCAATGGAAAGAATATTTTTCTCTGTAAATGGATTTGGACAGGGTGCAGCAGCTTGCTGAATATGGATTCTGCTAAGGCTGAACTTCTATTAAAATTGTCAGTGGCTCAGGTATGGATTTTTATAAGTAGGTTTAAGAAAACAAAAATGCACTGAAATATATGAAGAATGATAACAAGTACCATCGTAACCAAGAAATTGAAGGCTGAGATGACAGAGAGCATATCTGAAGGCAGTAGAAATACACATTTGAGATAAAAATGCTTGATATTGCTATGGAAATGCTGTTTTCCTCAAAGGTCTTCCAAAACAAGGCCTTCACATGAGGCTTTCCTGTATTTCTGTCCCACCCCTGGCTTTTTCCCCATGACTGTGACACGATGGTAAAAAGCCAGTTTACCCCCAAAGGCTCTAGGCTGCATTTTAGAGCACAAATGACAGCAGGCTGTAGCCTCCTATGGCTATTCCCCGTGTTTGGAATCAAATACACCTTGGCTTTGCAAGAGTAACATTTATCCTGTTTGCTAGACCCACAAATTAACAATCCATGTAACATTCATTATATTATTTTTCCTAATGTACTGTTGAAAATAAGCAAAATTTTTAGAAACAGTGCACTCAGCTAAGGCACCCGTATAAAGCTCAGCTTAGAGATAATGAAAGATAGTCTGATAGTCTCCACTTTGAGGATTTAATTTAATTTTCTCACCAAAGCCAAAAGCAATCCGCATGCAGAGAGGGCACTCGAAAGCAGCAGCAGTTGCTGTGCTAACACCGCTTTCAAACAAATCACATTTGTGTTGTTTCTGTCCCATGAGAACAGAGACTTGCAGGAAAAGGCCCGGTTATTAATTTTGTGTACTATTAAACCTAAGAAGACTCTTCTGTAAGAAAAGTTTAAGAATAAGGGAGAGTCTGAGGGAATGAAACTGCAGGTGACAGGGAAACATCAGCTGAAGATCCTTGTAATGATCTGTTTCAGTTGTATTCAAAAAAAGGCTGGTGAATAATTCTCTTAGAGCTTCCAGGGCTTTGTATGTTTTTAGAAAGATTAAAGATTCCCAAAAGCAGAATATGTGTGGCATGAATATCTCAGTATCAACTCTGGATGCTGGCTTATAATCTTAGTGTTTATCCCGCTTTTAATTATAAATAAGCCTCTTTTTTATAAAGCTCAGCTTTTGTGTATTCTCATTCACATTGCTAGATATTATTTAGTCACATGGGGGTCTTATGCTGAAAGATATACAGCATTCTTAGCTGCTATTAAATTGTCCTGGAGGTTTTCAGTACTGCCTGGCAGAACCAGGCATAAAGGGTAGTAGAAAGAGAATTTCACTCCAATAATGAAATTCCAATTTTATAGTATGATGGGATTAAGAAAGCCAGGTAGCTTTACAGGCTAAATTATGGGTAGGTAAAACTACAGCATGCAAAACATTAGCCTACTATTTTATTACTCAATTACATATTAATATGGAATTAAAAGACATTACAGTGTGGTTTTATTGCTAACCACATCTGCTTGCATTTTTTATAACCAACCACGGGATCTTTTTATAAGAAATGTGCTTTTTAAAGGCTGTATTACATGCCAAGAGGAAATCTTTAGGAATTCAACAATCAGCAGGGCTGATCAAAAATGTTTAAGAACAGTCTTATATTGGAAAATTGTGCTCATACCAAGTGTTCTCTTAGAATAATTTCAAACTCTAACTGAAAAGGCCAGATCCACCCAAATTAAAAGAGTGGAAGTAGCTATTCTGGGGCCGTTTGCAGGATGGGCTGCCAATCTCTTCATAGGCTGCAAATAATGAAACTTGAGCAGCTTCACATGCCCCAGCTCAAGACCACGGCTCTCCCAGCTCAGCCAAAGAGCCCAGAAGAGAAAGGATATAGGGCTCCTTTCTTGGAAAATCCCTATGTGCCATCACAGCAGCATTTCAGGATTCATTTTCTTTTATATATATATAAAAATATGTGTGTGTGTGTGTGTGTGTGTGTGTGTGTGTGTCTGTGTGTGTGTATTTATTTATTTTTTGGTTTGCAGTCAAAACAGGGAGGGTTTGGGTCTGTTCTCATTAAAGTGTTCACGTCACATGTGAAGAAAAACTCCCATTCATGTCTAATTCAGAATGTGCCTGCATTCGTTTTTTGGGGGTTGGTTTATTTTGGAGGGGGAGGGAGTCAAAGCAGGAATAAGATTTTAAAGCAAATTCTCCTGGTAGTCCCCACTCCCCATGCACGGGTTGGGTCTGCAGAGCAGGGTTGGTGCATGCAGACAGATCTCTCCTGGAGGAGACCACAGGGGAAGCTCTTCCCTAGGAGAGCACTGTATGTGCTCCAGTTCTCATGCCCAAATGGGATCCAAACCAACCTCTGTCCACTGGATGGCTTCAAACCACATGCCAGGTAGGAATCCTCATTCCAGAGGACCAGGATAAATGCAGTCTGCAGCAAAGTCCTCCACACCATGTAGCTATAAGGTTGTCAGTATCAGCTCCTCTGAGTTGTCTTTACTAATGCAGCCATAGCCAATTATTCTCAAATTATCTCTTCCAGGCCTACAATCAACAGGCACAATTGTAGTTATGTGGATGGATGAAGCAAAAGCCATTCACACTGTTCAATGATGCTTGTAAAAATCCAAGTACTTCCATTTAATGTTTTTATATGGTATTAAAATTGGTACATACAAGCTGGTGCAAACATTTCCCAAAATCAGCCTGTTCCCTCTTTGTCAGGGATCACCATCAGCCTTGATGTGAGCAAAAAATGCAAACAGCGGAGGTGGAGGACCAAAAGCAAAGCAATCTGGTTTCTAATCTTGAGAAAAAATGGCATCATTCCAGCCTAGTGTATTTATTTAAATATAATTTTCCCTCTGGAATAATCTTGTGAGACAAATATCTAATTTCTTGGAGTTCCCACAGGGGCAGCAGTCACATCATTCTTGTTTCAGCATCCTGTGGGCAACGCAGACGATGTCAGGCAGAGCAGATGTCACCAGCTCGCGCACAGAAACTAGGATTCCAACAAGTGGCCTCTGTTTTCTCTGCAACTGCCAGCCAAAGGAGCAAGAGTTCTGGGGAGATGCAGACATGATTTGCAAACAAAATTAATTTTCCAGCTTCTGGAGAGCTGTTAGCAATACCAACGAGTGCACAGACAAGTCCACACCTTAATGCTGCATCATCTTCGTAGCAGCATTTTTGCTCATTAGAAAACATGGATTGAAACAGCAGGGGAAAGGTCTCAACCCTGATTGTACATTTACGTCAGATTTTGGTTTTCATGCATTTTGGGCATGAGGAAGAATCACCCACATCTTAACCACACGCAGGGGCACGCAGTGCCTCTGCTGTGAAGCAAGCCTCCCCAGCGGGAGGCACTCTGAAAACAGGACAGAAAGATAATTCTGCCAAAAACAGGGTTAAAACAGGGGCAAAAGAGGAGTAAAAGCACAGAAAGCTGGAAAAAAATTACTGAAGCCGATGGTTAGGTGACCTGCCTCCCTCAGGAGAAATTTAAAATGTGATCTAAGATATTTCATATGATAGGAGCCATGAGGAGCCCAAGGTACGAACAGGGAGTCAGGGGCTAAATCTTGTGTCTTCATGGCTAGGGGCCCTTGAGTGTTGTTTGCTGGAGGGATGAGTGTCTCATAGCGGATGCAAACCCAGAATTGGCCGAATATATAGGGAGAAAATCACATTGTTAATCAAAGCACAGCACTGGTGATGGGGTACAGAAGTCCTTTCTGAACAATGTATTGAGTGAAAGGATAAAAAAGTAAGGCATAAATGAACCACTGAGATCCAGCAGGGCCACGGTTGCTCACCATAAACCAGGGTCATGACTTCTGTAGGCACTAATGAGTTTGAGATAGAATAATATATTAATTGCCAATAAACAGTACTCTTCTTTTTAAACATTGGGAGGAATATCTAGGAATAAATCTAGCGAAGCACTGGAGAAAGTTACAAGCAAAGGGCTTGAAAGCAGATATACCAAAGAAAAATATCCTCTCTCTCTAGATATTCTATTGCAGAGCATGAAAGGGATTAGCAGATATCCCAAGACGTCTGTAATGCTTTTTAGCACTGTGGCAATGAGGGTTGTTTGCATTATCATAATGCCTGGAAGCCCCCCTTACGAACTACGTTGTCTCTTGAGACATTTTCCTAAAATTTCGTCTTTACTTATGACGCACTGTTTGTGGCCATGTGGCTCTCTTTCTGCAAGAAGATACTCAGAATGAAAAGCTTTATGTCAGCCTTCACTGTCCCTTCTAGAAAACCTGTATAGCTTACAAGTTATGTTACACCCATAACCATAAGTTCTCATTGCCCTCATACTTTCCTACAATTTCTCAGTTGACAAACCTGTGTGTACAAACTCCTGCTTCTAGCTTATTGCAGTCAGCAAGGGAGCAGTGGTAAGGAGCTCTTCTGTTCATCTTCCCACAAAGAGTCCCTATTCCTGAGAAACCACTTCCTTGTTATCAATATCCTATGGGATAAACTACACTGGGACCTGTGCCTGTCAGGAAAATCAAATTTTAATAGCTAAGACAGCAGTAATAAATGCAGTGGCAGGGTCTCCAGTATTAAAAATTAAGTTATGCCCTAAGATATTTATCTGAAGGTGATATGCAGTGTTTCCCTTCGAGCAATAAACAATATGAGTTAATCAAATCACATAAAAGCCAAGGACAGGGCCTCACCTCTGGTGGCTGTTCTGCCTTCAGCAGTTGACACACCTTTTGCCCGTTTCAATAAAGCAGTATAAGCAAAAGCAATATTTAACACAAGCAATATTTATGTGCATGTGAATGGTAAACAGGGGACAATGAATACCTAAATCTAGTATTTGGCCAGGCATCAAATATTGCATTAGGAAGTCATATTTTCCCCAAACTAAATTAGAAGTGGAAAACACAATGAATTATTGGGTGCAATTATTGTGGCAATTAATTATTGGTTCTTTGTCTTTAATTTACATGGCAGTTCATGCTAAGGTCTCTGTAGCAGCCTGATAGTAACAAAACTAGA
This sequence comes from Nothoprocta perdicaria, assembly GCF_003342845.1. Classification (NCBI taxonomy): domain Eukaryota; kingdom Metazoa; phylum Chordata; class Aves; order Tinamiformes; family Tinamidae; genus Nothoprocta; species Nothoprocta perdicaria. The sequence goes on from NW_020456088.1 coordinate 366,018, forward strand.
ACCAAGAGGTGGTTGATAGCGTGGCTGAGCAAAGCAGAACATAAATGGGCTTTGTAGTACCTGGCACCATTTGTCAGCCGGCTGCTGTCAACCTAAAATCTGCTGGAGAGCCTGACTCTGCTTTTTAGTAAAAGCAGCATGAAGGAGAAGATATTGCACAGAAGGCAGCAGAGAGTCAAAGTCACATAAACTCAAAGCTGGGCTTTGTAAGCTAGCTTTAGGTTACACCGTCTGCCCAAGCAATTCAGTGCCAGGACAGACAGCAGCAATTCAAGCCAATCTTTCAGGCTACGTCAGGATACACTGACAGCCAAAATGTCATCTGAAAATGAGCATTTCTTTCAGTTTGATTCATCTCTGCCTTTGACAAACAGCTGAGATGCAACAAAGAGCCCAGGCGCTCACTGCAATGACTCTCTGCGCGACCATGAGAGAAGATGAATCCACATGACAACACTTGGAGCACCCAATATGACAAAGCTGGGTGAGAACGTGCCATCGTGATGACACACAGCAGGGAGTGGTGCTCAGGTACTGGAAGAGGGGTGAAAGGACAGTTTCAGTGGGAGATGATAGGGTACACTTGCCAGAGGGCTGATGAGAAGCATCTAGCGTGGATGGGCTACTGCAGGGTGGATCTGCCTTTACTTTGATGGAGCCCTGCTCACTTCTCTCACTTCTGGTACTTCTCTCCTTTGCAGGAGTGTACCAGAAGGTATCAAATTGGGACTGAAGGAGCATCAAGATTTGCTATGGCAGCAGAAATCCCTATGGTGCAATCAGAACTGCTGGGTAAAACTGTACCATTTGAAAGTCACCAGCATCAGCAGAGGTAGTACCATCCTTACATGTTTTGTCTTTACTCTTGTAGTGTTCTTAGTAATGTAATTTAACTTTTATAGCAGATTCTGTAATCTGATGTGGATGTAAATCACACAAAATGGGGAGGAAGCAATGGAGGTGATTTGAAGTCACTTGCACTGTGCCTCTCTCATTATCTGATGGCAGAAAGTTAATAATTCACATCTCTTTAATCCTCATTGCTGTCTATTCTCAGCAGCTTTGTGATTCTCTATTAGCTCCTTAACTATCATTAAATTAATATTCATCCTACTTTTCAGTCTTGTTTTCAGTACACCCTTTATTAAATTTGGATGCCTGCCATTCATCTTGTGCAGCTTTACTGAAGGACGAGAGACTTTGGCAAATGAACTACATTGACTGCCTTTCAGGGATGAGGGTGGTTATGGAAACATCTCTGTGACCCTCTGGCAGATATTCATTTAGTCCCTGCTCTTATGAGGGAGAAAATTCCTTCTCCTTTCCACAGAAGCACTGTAAAAACACAATTTATCTGCCCTGTTGCAGATACCTACTCTTCGATGGTGACCCAGTCTCTACTATTGAGGATTAGATTTCTACTATAAAGATGTGACCCCACAGCTACATGCAGTCAAATAAATCTTACCTGAAAACCTACGTACTGCCTTAATTTGTACACAAACACACCAGCTCAGACAATCAAAGAGTAGGTGAGATCCCGGATCTGGGCATTCTTTATTGTTTGTCTTCTTTAACGCCCATTAAGACAGCTACAGCTGATGGGGTTGTAGATTTGGTAAGTAGAATATTGTAGAAATGTTTCTTTTTTCTTTCTTTTTTTTTTCCCCCAAAGGGATCATATTTCAAATTTACATCCTATTTTCTACCTTTAACAATTTCTTCCCATTTTCTTAAATCAGGGGACTGGCAAACATGCTTCATTTTCTTTTATGCTGTTCTAACATCTGCTTAAAGAAACCTAGGTTCTGACTTAAGATTAGCACAACATTTAGGAAAATATCCTCCTGCTTTGGGCAGGATCATTGTTTTCCTCTATCTCTCATGGGATAATTTCCTGAGAAACCAAATTAAGTGAAAACATAAAATTACTCTTCTGCTACTATTTTAAAGATTATTTTTCTTACTGCTGCCGAGAGTTTAGCAACAACAATAACATTTGTTTCAGTTTTGCACAATATTTAGCACTACCATAAAAAGGAGCAACCACTTAATGATATTAAAATATTTATATCAGTCTTGTGTTCATAAACAAAGAAAACCTATCTAATCTGCTTTTGTGCAAGCTGAACCAACCAACATACAAACACCCTATAAGACCAGTGCTACAGAAAATAATTAAAAGCCTCAGGCAAATTTCTTTAGGAGAAAAATGTCACAGAATAGAAATGGCAAGATCTGTAATCTGTGGGAGAGTTCAAACGATAGTATTTCAGAGAAGTATTCCAAATTCCACAGAAAATCCTGGGAATCAAACCCAAGGCAATGAAAATCCAAATGATAATTCAAATTTCATGAATAACTGCAGTAACAGACATGAGCCAAACCTGGCTAAAATCAATGAATTTCAATGGCTTTTCATCACATTATGTTTTCTTCTTAATGCCAATGTGATGAGAAGAATTTGAGAAGACACTTCACTGTGGAGGCTGGGCTTGTTTTTAGAAAGCAAACATATTAATTGTTTCTTTGGTAATTATTATTTTTTTTTTTTTTGAAAATAATACAGAGCCAATAAAGCAATGCAAATGTGTTTTTCAATAGAAATTCGTGAGGAATATAATTCAGTAAGTACTGATTCAACCATCTCAGCTCAGAACTAAGCTGCTGCATTTTGTTTTTCTTACTTCTCTTGCTATTTGAAGTGTCTTTCCCAGATCTACTAGAGTCAGAAATGCAGGGAGAAAAAAGCCCAGCCAGGCAGGTCATGAACTAGCCCACATGTCATAGCTGTATCAGAGACAGGACTGCTACAAATCAGAAAGCTGTGGGAGCAAATCCATGCCATGCAGAAGGCTAGCAGCGACAAAAGCAAATAATACATCTTTGTCCTAATTCCGCTGCAGTCGACATTTCACTAAATACACCTAGAAAGTCAATATATATAATTCCAAGGAAAATACAGTGCTTTGCTTTGTTTTCTTTTCTTCTAAAATAGTACGATCTACATCCGCAAAAGCTTTCAGCCTCAACAGCAACATATGTTGGCTGTCAGTAACTGTGTTTTCAAATGTGAATGAAGACCGCTCTCAATTCTCTCTACTGATCTTGATTCCATAGTAACTCTGACCCCGCTGTTCCCCATAAAATGCTTCTGAAGCCACTCAGGCCTCAGTTCTGCAGATTTGTTCCTTGAACTCTGCCCAGAGGTCTGATTTCCAGTGGATCTGCTGAGACGTACGTGCCTAAGTGAAAACCACAGCTCTTCTGCTGGCATGTCGAATTACACTCTGCTCTCTAGTGATTCATGATTAAATGTATTTGACCTCCTCTGTGATTTCATTTATTCTGTACCTAATTACCCAAAATCCTATTGTTTAGTTTAGTCACGTAAGTCTATTAGCATGAATTGAAGATTTCAAGAATGAAGAAGGCTTTGTTACCAGACCTTAAAAAAAAAAAAAAAAAAAAAAAAAAAGGAACATTTGGCATCTATTTATTTGGAAGTTTTGTCTCATAAGTAAAATGACATTTTTTTGTTGTGGTTCATTACAGCCACATTTAGTTCAGCATACTGCAACTGGAGTTGGCCAGAGAAAAAAAGGTATCGTGTCACACTTTGCAGTGTCTGTGATTCAGCAGCTAGATATGATCCCAATCAGTCATGCAGGTTTAGACAGTGTCAGTGTTATAACACTTGCTCAGAGCCAGTCCACACTGATAGCTGCCTGCAGGGTTGCTCCCCTTTACTCTCTCTTTGCACCCCAGTAAGTCTAGCAACATCAGCTTGTGCAGCTTTTTCTCCCTAAGGAGAGGGTTGCAAAGGTCGGCCAATAGCATGAGCTGAGAAAAGTTTCCCACTTCCCACAGTTTCCCACTTCTTTTGTGGGTGTCTAGAAGTTTTTCTTATCTGTCATCCTCATTACAAGAGCTTGCTTCACGTATCTGCTTCTTGGGGGCTCCTAGAGATAATCCTTGGACTCCCAGGCTAAAGATCCATGCCTTGTATCTCCCAGAAGGGCAGGAATATCTCAAACCTATTTCTCTGTACTACAAGATATAGTGCAAGCTGAGCTCATGAACAACAGAAGAAAACTCTTACACACCAATCTCTTCTCAGTTGCAAAGCACATCTTTTCACCAACACAACACATCTTACAAGCCTTTAAGCTTCCTTCTGTAGGGATCACACTGGTGGATAGAGAAAAAGATGTTAGATGTTACCCTTCAAAACAGCTAAGAGACAAGAAACAGCAGCAGAGGAGAGGAAGTTCTAAGTTCTGCCATTGGCAAAGAATGACAAATGAGCAGTTGCATCCAGGACTCGTATGCAGAGAGCTGACCCACACGGCCCTCGGATCACAGCTCCATCCTTCCTCAAAGGTCCAGGTTCTCCAGCTTCTTTTTGCTTCAGTGTGGGTATCAACGCACACACCTGCACTCTGATAGTGCAAGAGTTTGTCTCTTACCCTTTCTACCACAAGGAAGGGCAGGTTGCAATGGAAGAGACAGAACAGGGTCTCAAACAAATAACATTTAGTAAACATACACATCTTGTAAGGTTCTGTGGCTGCTGTTAGTGATTATTGTTTGAAACATTATTTAAGGCATTATAATCTCTATGTGTATTCAATGAATTTATCTTGTGCCATTGTTCGACAGCAAGACCCAGACTAGCAGCTCAGATCTTTGTTACTTGGGGAAGCTGTGTGGGAGCTCCTTGGATTCTCTCAAGTAAGAAGCTATTTAAGCAGGGAAAAATAAGCTGAAGTTGCCTTTTCACCAGAACAGAGACCACAGTTGTGAACTCAGTCAATTGACAAGAACTGAGACCCAAATATCTTTCTGCCATTGGGTTTTGATGAAGCTGGTATTGTTTGACAAACTGCAGTTCAGAAGCAGCGTGAATACAAAGATTTATCTGAAGAAATACCTTTATTATCCTCAGTATAGTGCCAATCACGCAGTCACTAAGACACAATTAACCAAGGCCCCAAAGAATGCATTTTAATGAATCTTCATTCAGCAAAGCACTTAAGCATGTGGTTAACTTCAATCCACATTCAGCATGCATGTGAGTTTTGTGAGCAGGGAAAGCAAGGGAGCTATAAGAACTATCCTACCAGCACTACTGGGCAACTTGCTACTGGTATAAGATACTTAGGTAAGAGCTTATAGTTTCAAAAGTATCTATATAAATCAGAAGCCGTGACCAGTGTCTAGAATGATCAACTCATGGTGCTGGAACTATGATGATTTTAATGACAAAGAAGTCAAGTTCTGTGGGAGATATCACTTACTGCATAGTACATAGCTAGAGAGAAAACTTGGATATTTTAGAGAATACAAATCTTTCTTCAACCCTATAAAACTCTAATTTATCTCATGTGACTTAAGGTGAATGTTCCTGGGTTTTTCTGCAGTCAATGAAAGGATTCACTGGGTGCCAATTCATCCTATCCTAAGGTGTCCAGGAAAGGTGAGACAAATCATTCTCTGTTTCTATCTTGCTTGTTGGAAGATTCCACACAACCAATTTAGATTAAGCTTCTCACATTTCACCTGACCAAATGTGTCCATCTGAGCCATTTGTTTTTAGGAACTTAAAGATGACACTCATGCTGAGCTCTACCTTGCCTCAAAGAGAGCACCTAAACTGAGATGACTCAGTTTACCTCAGTGAGTAAACACTGAGGTGTTTACCTCATCTGTAAACACAGAATCAGTTCTAGGTCAATAAACACAAGTGCCTAGTGTCCTTTTGGGAACTGTGGGTATCACATCCAGCCACCAGAAGACATGGGTCTCTCTTTGTCCATTTGTGGACATTTATGCGCATTTGTGGACCCTGCAGAGGTGTTTTGGGTCCCCTCAAACATCAAAAACAGCACTGGACAGTGATGTCCCTTTAGAAGGGAAGGCGAGATTCCCTTTTCCTACGTATCACATCTCCGGACTAAGTGTTAAATTATCCACAGCGGTCAAACTGACCCCTGGTCAAGATTCAAGGAATCACTCCCCTAACTCCACTGTGTCCCTAAAGAACCCAATCACCTATGAACACTACACTACCAACACCTAATAACAGCTACCCTGAAACAGCTATCCCATCTTCCAACTTGCTAATGGTTAATATGGCACAGTGGATCTCATTCTAATCACTAGATAAAACTAGAAACAAAAACAGGAAGGAAAGGACAGGCATTTAAGCACCTTAGAGGATTTCTTAATGAATGCAGGTAACAAAGTTCCACCGCTCCAACTTGCAGCAAAGATCAAGTACAGGTCATTTTGAGAAAATAATATTTTTTTCTAAAAGCAAAGAGCCTCTGAAAATTCTGTGTTGGCTTAGAAGCTGCTATGCTGCCTGAACTATAGCACTGTGTACCTCTCCATAATCCATTATGGCGTGCAAAATGTAATAAAACTACTACAAGGTGCTCTAATTCCATTTACTAATAATCATAAAAATGTTTGAAATGTGTCTGATGAACCATTTAGAAGATAGCATTTTCCAAAGATGATTTGTAGTCCAAAGAAATACCTTTAATACCACATAAATTAGATTTTATGTACAACAATATTTAAAACCATTGCAAAGTAGGTGTTTTTGTTGTTTTATAGTCACTGTTTGGTCTTCACTGAATAATTTATTTGAAGAAAAAGTGCATAGCTTCTCAGTTCTTCCCAATGAATCACAGAGAAGGAGTAATATCATCATTTGTCATTTTTTATCTGCAGATGCCATTGTGTTCAGCGCAGCTCGGCAGAGTTAATCTGCACAGCTTCTGATGAATTACATTTAGTAAAATACACAAAATTAGTTTGCATTTAACTATCATCTTGAGCAGCACCAATGACAACACATTAATTCCTCCGTTCTCACCAATATTACTGCTTTTTCCAAAAAGGAGGGCTGGATGTGCCAGTGAATTGCACTAACAAATAAACCAATTGCTAATAAATAAACCAACTGTTATCCATCTGCGATGGCATCGAGGTCAGTTAGCTTGCTAGGCTGAAAAGGACTGCCACATTTCTCTTGTTCTACTGAGCCTGCTGTGATAAACCCAAAGAGAAAGGCAAATTTCTAGATGAGGAACCTCCTTAAAGGTGCAGTTTTCTCTGCTGCTGTTTCCTCCAGGAGACCAGAAACTTAAAGCTTCTACAGAGGTCAGGCATTTTATTTGCTACCCTGAAATACTGGGGACCCATCCTCTCCTTCCACCTGATGCCACTGTGCAGCACAAAGCAGGCAGCTCACATCTCCTTTTACCTCCTTGCACAGAGCCAGGCTGCCCCAAGGTCTTCTGCTCTCCTGTGCTGAATTTTACATCAGCTTCTCATTTGTGCTCAAGGTTGGATTAGGCATCCTCCTTCTCCCTGAGACTAGCAGCAATAGTGAATTGTTTAAATATCCCACCAAAAGTTAAGCTTTTCATTTATTTGCTGGAGCAAGCATTTGCTAAATGATCCATAATACCTCAGAGCAATAGTAAAATCTGTCCCTCCCCACAGCTTCTGAACATCTAGGAAATAACCAGAAATCCAGTATTTCATGCCATTAAAAGTCACTGGGAGAAGCAGAGCTGGAGTTGCGCTGCCAATATTGCGGGAGGCTCATTGGAAGGAGCAGAGTCCTACGTGATGCTTCCACTAGCCCCACTCTATCCCCACCTCCAGCTTGCCCTGGGAAGCTCCCAAAGACAGGAAAGCTCTAAATCCAAGAAGTGTTGAGCTGGCATATATTCTTAAAAGAATATTCACCAAGACTAACGATATCCTCAGCTTTTGTGCTGCCGAGGAAAAAGGAAATAAAGCAAACACATTATCACCTACCTTCTTCCTCACCTCACACTGAGTGTGTCCAAGATCAGCTCTAACTGGAGCCTGCAAAGGAAAAATCTTTGGAAATGAAATGCTTTTCAGTGAATTTAGCATAATAAACCTCCACAGCATTTACAGCAGACCTAGGCAAGAGGTGAACGCATTGCTACTCCTTTCTTTTTTATCTCACAAAGAAGCAGTTTTTCATCTCAAGTTGTGTATTTTATGTTTGCTGCAGATTAGAATGGAGATTATGGTGTGTACTGTGGTTTTCAGTTAGCACAGCTATACTCATACATAGCTATATTTTCCTAGTACACAGGGGACAAACCCCTGGAGACCAGTTGCGTGGTGTTTCATGCAATTACCACCCAAAGGACCCTTTGAACAAGACCATTGTGCATAAATCCATAGTGGATAGACAGGCCAGCAGTTCATTAAACTCATTTTCCACTTCTTGCTTTCTCACACCATGAATAAGCATCTCCGATGTTCAAATCTCTGTCCCTCACTTCTCCTTCCCATTTTGCGTCACCTTCTCTGGATGCATCCAAACAACCATGGATACTGCAGATTCAAGGCAGCTACCACACAAACATCAGTCAAGATTTCAGCCTGTCAGGCTTCACATACCACAAACTCTAAAAGCAGGGAAAGGAAATAGGGAAAAGATTTTCAGTCTTTTCACTTCAATATTACCTTCCCTCTTGCCAGTATTATTCCTATGGCTTCCACCTTCCGAGGAGCAGACACCCAAAAGTAGCCAATATGTCCTGGTTTTCTCACCCCCTAACTCAAATCCTGGGGATAGTCTCACCTGCTTTTTAGTCTTCTGCATCAGTATATCTGACTGTTGTGTGTTCACACCACTAGGGTCATTTTGTCCTAATGCAACTGAGAACTTCTTTTTGTATAATCTAAGCCAAAGGAAATAACGGGAGCCAACATCTAAAATACACAGGTATAGACCTTTTCCCCTATTAAGGGGGAAGATGGGTATGTTCCAGCACTGAGCAGACCCTGCACTGTCTGAAAGCCAGCGTGTTTGCAGAATAGCCTTTCCAGCGTAGTTTGACCCAGTCAGGACTGAAAAAATTAACATGAGACTGACATGGACCCTTAGAGAAGCCATCAAACCAGGCATGTGCCAGTGGAAATCCCTCTGGTCATGTCCTTGTGCATGATGAAATGTCCTGCCAGGTACAGCAGTTTCTAAAGGAGATGGGATAAAACACAAAGACTCTCAGTTGTTATCAGAACAAAGCCAGTAATTCTTGACTGCTTTTTAACCAACTTCTGTTGTTTTTGCCTGGGGAATAGAGAAAAAAAAATGGGCAGGAAGGTTTACAAGGTGGCATTTAGTTTATCCTCCTTTTTCAAGGCAGAACAAATTAATGTAGCTCAAAAATGCACCTCCTCCACCATCACAGGCAATGGAGTGTGTGTACCTCCAAAGGCAGTATGAGATCCTTGATGCATGAAGAAGATGTCAGTCCATTCCCCTGAGGAATATCACAAACCAGGCTGAGCTCAGCACTCCGACTCCCATCAAGGAAACTCACACACCTGTGTCCACTCCACTGATTTTGGTCAAATCCCAGACAGATGTAAATCCATATGGATCAGACTGCAGGATCAAGATGCTGTTTTCACCATAAACCTGTCAGTAAGATACAGTTTTATCCACAGCTGTCAGCTAAATCTCTTCTGAGAGAATATGTCCTGCCACCAAATGTGGGCCATGTATTTGTCAAAGGAAAGACTGGCACATTTTCAGTACTATTTCACACTTTTTAATGTGAACACTGATGTTTCTAGCATATTACCTTCCAAATGTTGCGGCACGACACATTTTATAGGAGCTAATGAATCACATAGTAAAAACTAATTGCAACTTGCATACTGTTGTGCACTGAGTTTTGCAACATAAAAGCAATCAGCCAGCAATTAAAATGCTAATATGGGGCTAAACCTTGTATAATGTTTGCCAAAACTGAGCGCAATACTGTATTTTCTGGAAAATTTTGAACAGATGGATTTTAGTTAGTAGGTAGTCATTTCATCAAGCTTATAAAATGTTACTGTGGTGAAAGAGAGGTTCCCAGCAAAGTTGCTTACTTTTGTCGTTAAATATGGTGGTAAAAGATCTGCCTACCATGTCTGTGTTTTGGCTGGCTAATGTGGACACTTGTGTTCATGAAAATGGTAGATCTTTTTCTATTCATGGGTAAAGGATTAACAAATGTTTAACAACTAAGGAAGAAGTGGTACATAACAAGATGCTCTCTCCAAATGCAGACATCCTGATTTTCTTTTCCTTATTCTAAACCACAAATTTGAAGGTCATTATAGGTAACTGAGTAAGAACGAAGGTGGACTCCTATTGTGGTGGTTATCATCACCAATCATTCCTCGGTTTTTAATTATAAAGACTCCTTTTCCAAGATTCACTTGTTTAAGATTGTGAATTGAATGAAACAATTACATTTTAATTGGGTCCCCCTCCCCCATTCCTCCTCTTACTTCATTACCTTCCTAACGCTAAGACAATTGAAACACATTAATTAATTCAAGTGGGGAATTATTAATTTTCGATGTCAGAAGCCTTGGAGAAATGACAAGTGATGCTGGCATGAAAATGAGGAGCTGGAGACCATACCCAGCATTCAGCTCTAGCTTCAATCCCATAAATCTTCATTTTCCCCAAGGGTAAGAAATGCTGCAGCAAGGTATGGCTCTAGAAAGTCAGAAAGTTCTTTAGAAATCTTCCTTTATTATAGGTTAGCCTTTGTGTATGGGCAATCTTTATTAGCAGTAATGTTAGAAAAAGCACAGACTCTAAACCAAATTAAACTCCTTAGTACTAAGCTGTCTATAGATTGGAGATCTATAGACTTCCCAGGCTGTGTGAGCCAAGGAAGAGCAGAGCAGGCACTGGGACTTAATTCGGCATTCATGGTGAATTTCTAAAGCCCCTTCAGTATAACTCAGGATGTGAAAATCAAGGAGAGATGCACAAACGTCCCAGGTGTTTCCCTTTTGGACTAAACAGTCTTTTAGCCAAAGAAAATCATCTTGAATGCGGTGGTGTTTCTCAGGGCATTGCACATTCCAAGTATGACCAAAACTCTATCTCTGTCTGTTCCTAGGCAAAGGCAGGCACAGGTGACTAACACAGATATAAAGAACAGACAATGCATTTCTCTTCCCGATTCTCACTGAACAGCAGCTTTCATAGTTACCTTAAGATTTTCCATGTACAGAAAGCTATTTTCCTGCCATGCTTACAATCCCATTCCCATGCCATGGCTCTGCTTGACCTGCAGGATCATGTTCCTTGCTGGATACTTTCCTTCTTTATCACTTTATCCCTAGTATCACCAAATACCTCTCTCTCCTATGTCCCCCTCATTCTCTCCAAGCTCCATGGCACTATGTCATTGCTCCCAGTTGAAACCCAGTAGTACAAGCCCACACGCAGCTGAAAGGATGTCAGGTCCCCAAAACACAGAAGATGTCTCAAAAAGGAAGAAAGAGCCTTCCATCCGCGCCAAAGAAAGGCAGAACTCCTTGACGAGAGGCAATAGTTTTTCCCTGCACAGGCACACAGTGAGGAGACTGAAGGGGTCACTCCAAGCCTACTTGAAATTTATGAAGAAGTGAACCTATTCCTCTGGGTGGCAAAGGGTGAACCACCATTAAAGGAATGACCTAGACTCTCAAAAAGGTCTGTCCCTGAAGGAATTGGAAGCTTAAAGTACGGCTTCCCAAATTATGGGTCTGAGATTGTTTTAGAGGAGAACTGCCAGGAGGAGTGCAGTGCAGTGGGTGGAAGGGCACCACGTGCAGCATCATCTTTGGTGACAGCAACACCAAGCCGGGCTAGGAAAGGAGCAGGTTTCACAGATGTCTGTACCTTAGTATTCATGTGAATGAGAGAGATTGGGCTCTACCTGCTCCCACAGGGAACACAGAAGTGGCTGCAGGTCTTAGGATTAGTCTTCAAAACATCAGAGCTTTGGTGACTACCTTCACAGGCAATGCATTAGCACAGATATAACGTATGTTTCTCAATTGGGCTTTATGTTAAAAATTAAAAACTATGTATTTCTAAGGTCCTCAACACACAGTCCAAGGAGAATAGTACTACCTTTATTCCACCCATGGTGAACAGAGGCTACAGCAAGGTTCAAAACATGCCCAGAAACACCCTGAGGAAATCATCCAATGCTGTTGTCATTACGTTATTCTTCTTTACTTAAATCATACCCATAGGAAATAGGTAGTAAAATTCCTAATTCCTCCTCCCATACACAAAGCTCCTAGCCCACACATTTAACATCCTCCAATTTGTATGTTGATTTGGACCTTTAACACCACTACCATTTTTAAGCAGTCTATTCATTATGCAGTGGGTACAGACATTCCAGTCTGACCCATTTCTTCAGTGTTTTATAGCTCTGTGGCCTCAACACCCATGCATTGTATAAAGAGGGAAATGGCTATAGAAAGCTCTAGGCAGTGGAAGCTGCCTGACATTACAAACACGTTAACAAAATGAGGCTGGTTTGTATCTGCTGAAAATCTGCTCTTCATTATGTTTTTCTGGACACATTTATGAGAAACTATAAGCACATATATTATCTATTTCCAGGCAGAAATAGCCACAATACAAATATGAAGCACTGAATTTAAAAGTAAGTAAATAAAGCAAAAATAGAGACATAAGTTGGACGTGATAGGAAATGCTACTGTACACACCTGATTGGTATTAAGCTCTGTTATTCCCCTCTGGTGTTTTGGGATAAATATTTCAGTGGGGATGAATATCTCATTTAGTTGTGCCCTGAGAAGGGATTGGGTTCAGACTGAACAGCCCAGGAGCCTTAGAAATAGACTTTCTTGCTGACCTTGAATACTTTACAAAAATGTAAAGCTTTGGGATAAATGGGTATCTGAGCACACTTGAAGCTCTGCTGTTGCATTATTGTACCTGTGTGTGCCACAAAACATCTCAATGAGCTGGGAAAGCAGAACTGTCTCTTCAGATTAAAAAAAAAAATGTATCCTACATAGAAATAGTATTTTCAGGAGGACATAGAAGCAACCAGGTAATTCAAACAGCACTGTATTTTCCAAATTTAAGTTTTCTTCTATTTTAGTCTCATGTATCTCTAGAATAACACATTGCAGTGGAAGGAGAAAGAAGAAAGGATATTTGTACCTGGCAAGGGCATGATGGCAGGAGCTGAGCGTTCAGGATCAATGTGGAAGAAACAAAGTAGTAAAATCACGCTAAAATAAAAAGTAATGAAAAAGAGTTTGCCTTCTAAAATAAGGTCTGAGACATATTGCCTTTGACTCTTTTCATTGCTGAGAGCAGGAGATAGGACAGTAGTTCTGCTCATTGCCTTTGGGAAACACCTGGAGAGAAAATAACTCAGGGAAATCAGGAACCAGTCTGGGGTCAATGATGTAGCCAAACATCTCACAGAGAAACGGGCTGACATGGGAACCAAACCTTCCAAGGAATCAAAAACCAGACTAATGAGTTTGGGATTCATGCAACACAGAAAGGGTAATTGCCCAGACCTTCTCACCTCTGAGGTGGATTATAAAAACAGAAAGAAATTACACAGTGGGACACTTTTTAATAGGCTTGTGTAATAGGCTACAGCAGGTACTCGTGCCCAGATCTTCTCTGATTGCATCCCAGACACAGGGCACCACAGCTGCACTCTCCAGTAACAGATTTTTTTTTTCCCCTTTCACTTTATAGAATGACTTGGAAAAAGGGAAAGGGCAGGGACACATCAGAAAGTAGGTTATGGAGTGAAGGATTTAGGAAATTTAGTCTATTCAGAGGGGAAATATCCCAGTAACATGAACTGACAGTAATGGTGTGGGATGGTGGAAGAAAAGATAACAGGAAGAGGAATGAAGGGAGAAGGAGAGATGTACCCAGACACCAGTGGTGTGAGTTTCAGCAGATCACTGTTATTGAATGTTTTCTAAATAGCTTTAATGTGGGCATCTAATAGCTTTTCAGAGACAGAGGTGTCTTTACACCCATTTTATTGTAATCTTACAATAAAATTCTACTGTCTAAATTAACTTTCCTCAAGCCAGACCAAGTTGAGCTGATTGAAGTCACTATACAGGTGACTCTGGTCCTGCCAGGGTCTGTTGTCCTTGTACAACATCCTGTCCCACTCTGCAATCGTTGTGAAGATGAAGTTAGAGAAGCACAAATTGAGCATCTCCTTATGTGCAGAGAGAATAGCAAGAAAATGAAGGGAAAGGAGAGATGGGAAGAGCTGAGGTCCCCACGGAGGGTAGTGACTTTGTACAGAAATAATGGGCAAAGTCAGAGAGGTGAGATTTGATGAGGACAGAGACATCGGGTCAGTGAGATGAAGGCTATAATTGAATATGGTGAGACAGTAACAGAGGTAATTAGGGCTCAATAAGCAGCAAAGGGTAGAGATTAAATGAGGATGAAACAGAAGTTAAAGCACAAAGACAGTCAGCGTGCTGGGTTTCTTTGCCAAAGGCAATCTGGCTGATGGAGATCAATTAATTGAATTCAAAGAGCTGGGATGAGCCAGGCCTCCTGGGAGAACAGAGTTTGGGTTATAAAGAGGAGGAATTGAGCTGGCAAGAGAATGCTGGGCGGTACTAAACATAAGTAATTTGGGTCCAGAACAAGATAGGAGTTAGCTGCCATGAAAGAAGAAATTAGGAGGCAATGCTGGCAGTGTGAGGAAGAAAAGATTGAGAGAACTGAAGTTCCAGGAGAGGAAAAGAGGGCAGGAAAACTGAAGAGGGGAAATGAGAGAAGAGCATTATCAGAAGTGGGAGGAGTGAGGAAAATAAATGACTTTTTGTTATTGTCATGTTGACAAAGTCAGAAAGCCTACTGAGTACCTTTCTTCTAGTCGGTGGCCAACACATCCTCCAGAAAAGCAATTATTTAGGAGGAGCAGTGACCTAGTCAACACAGTATTTCATCTGCCTTCATCCTTTCTCTGCAATAAGGCAATGAGTAGCCACTTGTTAAAACTAGCAGATGGCTTCTATAATGTCTTCCAAGTTAAATCAGGGAAGTTATCTGACTGGAAAGCACCACCTGTGATTTTAAGGATTTTTCTTCCTCAATACTCAGTCCTATCGGACAACATCTGGCCCTGCAACTAGAAATCTGGTTGCTTCCAGCCACTTCCCAACTAAGAGCTTTACCAGAAAATGGGATGCAGGACTCTCTCTTCCAACACCCGTATGGCAAGACAGACTCTCATCTTGGTGCTAGGGAGATCAATAGTTGTGAAGTTTTTCCCTCCCATAGTCCTCCCTTGACTGAAAATCTACTAGCCTGAACAAGGCAAAGCTTTTCCCTGCTTTTGCACAGGTCTCCCCACCTTACCCCCAATACCTAATGTCAGATAAATGTGAGGTGATTCCCCAAACCTCTTAAACTCATGCTAGCTAGGTTCACAGCCTGGAAGGACAACGTGTTGGTGGGAGTATTTTGTAACTCTTCATTCAAATAAAAAGAGTCTTGAGGTGGGTATTTTTTCATGGACTTTCATACACTTCCACTTCCATCTAATGTTCCATTCCACATCCATCTAAGAGGTACAGCAAATGGAGCTGATTGTAATCGCCCTTCAGCCTAACCACCTCAGACAGCAGTTTTAGGCTGAACACAGAAGTGCCTTAACAACACAGCAAAATCTGTCATAGTCCATGGAGGTCCTTTCTCTCTTTTTAATGTTCTTCAGAGGACACACAATAGGTTTGTTTCAAAGATTATTTAAGATTACAAGCCACCATCCCACTGTGGAACTGTAGATAATGTTGATAAAAAACATAATTTGCCACTTGAACAGTTTATGTACTGGACAGTGCGCAATAAGGATAGAGATAAGGACGGGTGGACCTGTCTGTGTTATTTTGAGAAAGTGAACATGAGTATTCCATGTTCACCTTATCTGCAAGCCAGTTACTCGTGTAGCTGACCACCTCCATAAAGCACTCTTAGATTTGCTGACTGAGTGCTTTATTAACTGTATCCATAACTGACATTCATAACTTTATTATTTAACATTTGAGTGAAATGGGCTGATCTACAGGATAAAAAAGTCATGGCCATAAGTTATTCGTTTATGCTGATCCTGCTAGCATGATAGCAGTCAAGTGATATGAGGCTCCCATTAGGCCACGAGCTGTGCACATACAGGTTTTTTTTCTCCTTTTTTTTTCCCCTGTTTTGGAGGGGAGGCACGGGAAGGATTCACAGAATCACAGAATCACAGAATCACAGAATCACAGAATCACAGAATCACAGAATCACAGAATCACAGAATCACAGAATCACAGAATCACAGAATGGTTGTGGTTGGAAGGGACTTCTAGAGCTCATCTAGTCCAACCCCCTGCTCCAGCAGGGATATCTAGAGCACATTCTACAGGGCCAAGCACTTAGCTATTTGTTTAGGAACTACAAAGACTCCTCAGTGGAGATTAGCTTAGGTAGGAACCCAAAGAAATCCAAACAGTTCCTTAGAAACTGATTATGGGTTCCAATACTTCTTTGATTACCTTATATACTGGTTCAATTCATACAACCCGTTCAATTTATATTCTCATAATAAAGGACAGAAGTAGTCCGAGTCATGTTTGTGTTTTCTGTCTGATTGATTTTCATTTCACACTTCTTTGTTTTAATTATATTTTAAGATGAAATACTGGGATAGTAGTTAGTTGCATTCAGCGGATATTGCACAGATTTAAGGGTCACAGAAAAAAAGAAAGGAAAAAAAGCCACTAATACCTAATTGTTTAGTGTGGTTCCTACATCATGTGCAGCCAGGTGTTGAGTGAGTTTTAATAGAAATCTGGTTTGATTGAGATTAAAGGAAGAATTTGCCGAATGAATTCTTAAGCTCAGAAGTTTAGGCTTTAGGGTTTTCTTTTTCTTTTTTTTTTTTTTTTTTTTAATATATAGAACCTAAAAAAGCTGACTCTGCAAAGCCTTCTTGACCTCACTGATTGCAACCAATTACAAGATGGATGGCCTGGATTTCACACTATCAGTATGCTGCAGCAGCTGGCTACGTTTCTTTTAGCTCCACAAGGGGATGGTGGGGAGGAAGGGGGCACGTTATGGATTTTACTACTATTTTCATAAAGGCAGTAAAAATCCTGCTTGTCTAAACAATAAGCTGTAGCATTAACTGCTTTTATGTTATTTAGCTATTATAATTATAGGTTGTTTACAAGCTTTTTTTCCTTTTATTTATTTATTTATCCTCATTGTACTCAGCAATGAGAAAGTCTTGGATGCAAATGCTATGGCACTAACAGTCCCTCAGGTCCCTTTTTGTCTCCCTTGTGGTTCAGATTCAAGAAAGATGAGATCCAGTGTGACCAATAGCAAATGGTGCCTTTTGAATGCGCAAGGGGTAGAGCGGTTCATGGTACATAAAACGGTTCAGGGAGTTTGTAACATGATATTACATCTTTCATAGACAGAAGATTTTAATAGGCTGAGGATATTGAGATGTTTCTGTTCACGTGCAAGGATCTCAAAGCTTTGCCTCCTCTGTATGAAGTCCAGAGAAGACGATCAGTGGAGCACAAAGCTGCTGCAAATGTGTCTTTGGCTTATCTGTCCATCCTCCCCTGTGGCTTATCATGTCCATCCTCATGTCCAACCCAATAAAACTCCTCTCTGAGTCTAGATGAAGTTTTGGGGAATGAGATACAAATGTGTTGCTCATGAATAAAGTGATGATTGTCCAAAACACAGATCATGTCTTGATGTCCAATTAAAAAAAAGAAAAATGAAATTACTTACGAAACAAGTGGAAATGCATTATGATGCAGACTTTAATTGTACTTTCACACACTTTCCCATGTATGCTTCATAGAGTGAGACACAAAGAAAAGCTACAATTGAATGACCTATAGCAGTTCTGTCATTTCTTTATTTCCACCTTCACAATCTATAATCTAGAGCTTTCATACTAGGAAATAGATATAATAAATCACAAATGCCTAGTTGCTCTGAGTTCTCTTTAGCCATAAAGATATTGGATACTAAGAGTTAAATAAACTAATATAAAAACCAAAGAGAATCTAAATCCAGAAGAGGAATAATAGGAACTCTTTATTCATATCAAAACCATTGTGTGCTATGAAATCACTTTTATGAAGGTAAATGGGTTTACATTTTTGAAGAGCATGAACTTGCTCAATTATTAGCATCATTGTGGTCATGAAGTCTATAAGCATCAGGCATCTAAAGGATGTTGAAAGTTCTCCAAATGAGTTGCAATATCAAAGGCTTATATGATGAAATCTTATTGCAAAACATAATGGAAATATTTACCTAGGCACGCTCATTGATTTGATGAAGTATGTCTCCTCTGATTGGAAAAGGGGCTAAAAGTTACTTGCTCAGCCATAAACCTGTCCACTCAGTGGCATGAACCCAGCCATAGCCACTAGCTGATTTCTGGATTGTCATGGGGGTGTCAAACTCATTTCCCCTTTTCACTTCTAATGGACAGCTTACTGACAGCATAAAATGACAACTTTTTAACAAAGGAAATTAAATATCAGGCCAAATGCACACTTATGTTACACTATTTGAAGAAGATAGTCAAAGGCACTCTGTTCTGTGTAGGACACAGCATACTAAGCAGGAACCAGAATAAAAACATTTTCCTTTACTCCTTCTTGTTTAGGATCTCATGGAACCAGAATAAAAACATTTTCCTTTACTCATTCCTGTTTAGGATCCCATCCCACTCTTGCCTCTCAGAATCTCAGCATCAGCACTCAAATCTACTTGGGCATCCCTCCTCAATGGAGATCTGGACTGAAGAATCCTCCAAACACAAAGCAGGTGATGCAGATGATCTCTGGAGCCGTGCCCTGGTGACAGGGTTGTGGTGCCTGCTCAGAGGCACTTGGAGGAGGGGACATTTTTTACCTTCCACTCCCCATGCAAAGAAAGTTCAGTAATTTAGCGGGGGTGCTGCTTTCCCTCTCCTCTCATACCCACAGAAGAAATGCACAGAATTTAACAGACAGATGAAACCTTCCCCCACAATTTTAATTCTGTACTGGTCCAGAAATATCTTACTGAAATATTATTTTTAGTCAGTTTTGTGGTCTTTTAGAGACTCTCCTTCAGAATGCTGCTGAATCCCGTTTCACAGTGTGGTTCACAGGTATTTTGTGGAATAAAGAACAACCCTGCTGAAAGTAGCAACGCTGCTCAGTCTCCTTTCTTAGCCTCAAAAGTAGATACTAAGCACATAAGAAGCCTGGTATTTCCTTAGCCTTTATTAGCAATCATAAAAGCTAGATAACCTGTTTACACACTTTTGTACAAGAGGGTTATGTTTCTTAACATTATACCCTTCTACTTACCACTTCCTTCACCTGAGGACAGTTTCCTGCCCCTAACCAGGCAGAAAAGCACAACTGCACCTTACAAATGACAAAATCAAGCAATCTTCCATCCCTGACTCCATGGCCTCTCACAGACGAGGTCTTCTAGAAGACATACTAGAGCAGTTTTAATAAATCAGCTGTGCGACTCACCAGCTAATGAAGTAATATCAGTGCTACTAAACCATAAAACTTGGTAAATTTAACAGAACAAAAGAGTAAGCTGGTAAATAGGCATCAGCTTTCCAAACATAGACATGTGCCCCAGTCTTTTAAAGGTGTTTTTTATTGAAAATACATGGCAAGACAGTGAATTTCAGGTAAAATCCCCACGTGCATGAAGCTGTTGGCTCTCTCTCTAATAGAACCACATGTTCCAGCAGACCAAGTGTGCAAAGGGCTCCCAGCAGATAAAGATCAGCCTCAGTTTTGAAACAGAGTCCAGGATTATTGGTGCCTTATCTTAGCCCTGCAGATTTTCACCATGGGGACTTTTTCACCAAAGGGACAATTTACCTTTCCAGTGCGACCTTCTCTTGCTGGAATAAGGTTTCTGGCACCCAGTGCAGGAAGGAAAAGCCTTCTCTAGGTTCCATGCTATGCATTTAAAAGACAAACAGTGCTTAAACAAATGGACTTAAGTTAGTTAAATCAATAGCCCAAGCAAATTACTTTTCCAAGTGTAAGTTTTATTAAGCGTTATTTTGTTATACTGGGAGTCTATTACCAGCAGAAGGAACTAGGTAAGGCAGTGAGCTGAACACAAAGCACAAAGTCTTCTGGGAATTTCTTTTTCTCTAACCTGGCAGCATTAACACTATTACTTAATTAACTGCTTTATACAGTGTGCTCTCCTGTTCTACCTAAACTTACATAAAACATGAGCATCATCTGCTGCTGAATGAATTGCATTTAGTCTTTTATTTATACAGAAAATGGAAAAGAAAAAAAAATACATGAGATAGAGCAGAAGTAGTTGATTTTATTAAGGCTATGCAGCTACAAATGCACAGCACATTTACTTATCAAGCAAAGAGGTTTTTTTCCCTTTTCCCTGCTCTCTGTCTTGAGAAAGAGATATAGAATAAAATCATATCTCTGGATAGGGAGAAGGGGGAGGCCGATGTTTCAGGTGTGCTGGATCAAGTGAGAAGTGGGCACCCTACAGCTATGAGAGAAAGAGACACTACCAGGCATCAAGCCTTCGGATGTCTACAGTGAAGACCTTAAAAATGAGCTCATGATCACACTCTTTGCAGTAGGTACATTCATCTGATCCATTCTGAACATCTGCTTTCGGATAAGATGAATCACAGCCTCGCCTCCACTGGCCATGTGAATTACATCTCCTTAATTACTAAGGGCCCTAATGATTAGTGAAGATGTGGACATTTCGATTAGAGACATCCTCTTCCAGACACGGTTCCTACATAAGCACATATTTGTGGCGCTGTACCCATTAGTGTCCTCTGGAATCCTTTCAGCAAGCTGATTGGTAAAACTTCCTCTTGGATGTTGGAGTCAAAGACTTTATAAATCCCCCGCAACCTCTCATTCCCTTGAGCTGGAGCTTCAGGGCTGCTCAGGGTCTCTGTATCTAGTGAGCAGGACATTAACTGGAAGAGAGGGACTGAGAGTACCTAGATGTATAAAACACAAAGTGAATCAAAGCAGAGATAGTGTTGACCCTTCTGCAGGGCATTTGGTGGCCAGGTTGAGTAGAAAGGATTTCTTGATGGTGATGAATATTTCATTTAAAATTACCTATTCATGTTAAATTCCATCCATTTGGCAGTCATACATTTTTTCTCAGGTTAAACAGGGGAAGTAGATGGTCTTGACAAATGATTGCTTTCTTGATGCAAAGCTGAGTCACACAACTCCTCAGATCAGTTTGAAAACCTGCTTAAGAGTTTGGGTTTCATAATCACACTATGTGGGTCTTGGTAATTAATGCATTTTGGATCCTCTTCAATTTCTGAGCAATCACTTTGCAAAGTATTGTAAAGGTGTTAGCTGCCCATGAGAAAGAAAAGGGTTCAGCCAAGCTGCCTAGATACAAGATTGATGCCAAATGGGACTGATTGACAGTTCAGTCCACATTTCCTTTCGCAATCAGCTCCCAAAAGTCTTCAAAGAAGCATCATATTCTTTGACATGGCAGCTATAGGAATCTACTAAGTATTCTGGGAAGAATGGACAGCACAGGAGCTTGCTGGAAACTGCTGAGTAGGGAAAAAAGAGGATTTTCCAAAAGTGGATGAGGGAAGGATTAAAATGAATTTGAAGGGGGCAACTGAATTTCTGGATTAATTATACCAAAGGTGAAGTCAGAAGTGGATATACTGAACTTCAACCCTAAAGAGGGAAAATAAGGACAAGAGGATGGATTTGGTAGCAAGAAAGGAAGTTGAAGGTCATAAGAGACTTTGTGGAGGGAAGTCATGAATCTAAATTCTATGTGACTGCTTGAGCTGCAGCACTAAGGAAAACTACAACAGACACATTAGAGCTCAAACAAGATTAAAAAAAAATCTTCATGATAAAATAGGGATTAATTTCTCCCTCAGTTGCAGAAAAATAAATCTGACTCCACAATCTGGAGAAGAAAAACAGTTGGCCATCCCAGCTCCCCTGTCATTATACCTGCTCTTCCATGCTCTTCAGGATTTTGTAAGCTGCAGTATATGAAATGGCTCATGTAAATAAAGTGCAAGCACTTAACTGAAATAGCCTCCAAGTGTAGTTAGAGTCACTCATGATATGTGGCAGTGAATTTGGCAGAAATCCAGATCATTAACAAAATTTAACCCCCTACTTCAGAATGCCTTTGGGCACTCCACCTCTCTACAGTCATCACCATCCAACACTGGCTGTCTGCCTGTCAATAATTAAAATGCAATCTAGGAAATAATGGGAAATTACTACTTCTGGATGCTTTCCTGATAGCTGAGCATCAGCTGCCTTTTGCTGTAGGATCTTTCAGGCAACTGCTCTTCCTGAGAGGTAATATTGAGGATTGGAAATGCAGCTGTAAATGTGGAGAGGAGGTGCTTGCAGTCCAGCCTTGGTCTAGTGGCTGAGTATTCTTTCTACAGGATGGTCTCCAGCACTTCCTAAAGAGCTAAAAAGAGCAGGGGTTGAGCACAGCATAGGTTGACAAAGGGAATTTATACTGAGCCTCCTAAGAAAAGTGAAAGGCGTTGGGCTGACTCACAAGGAGAGGTGGCTCTTCATCCAACCCAGATTTGAATGAGTGATTTCTCTTGAGAGAGGAGGTTCAGGGTACAGGCTGAAGAGCTGCAGAGGGCAAATCTCAGGAACAACCAAGTGGGTGCAGGAGTTGAGCTTTGTCTTCATTCATTTGTGGACTTGTCTGAAGTAAGGGCTGGGAAAAGCCCTTGCTCACAGCATCTTTCTATTATGTTAAATGATAACGCTTCCTTTTCATTTATGTTTACACTGTTCTAATGTCAGGCTGTCATGGAGACAAACTGTGCACATTTGGTGCTTAACTTTTCATCATAAATCCTGCCATAGAGCTCTTATTATTATCTGTGCCTGAATTCTATCTGTTTTATCAGTGTGTGCCTATGACGGGCTTCCCAGGAGACCAGAAGCTGCACCCCAGCCCAGGGAGATGTCTTTTGGCTCCTTTGATCCCTCCAGCAACACTCGTGCAATCACTCCAGTCCCCCTCCTACTAGGCTTTATGGGCTCAGTCCTTCCACTCTGAATCTGGATTTTGTGTCCATGTTTTCTTCCCTAAATTGCCTATTGTTCCATTTTTCTCTGTCCCATTTTCTGATCTCCCCAGTTTGCCTCTGCTGACTCAGAAGTTTCATACTAACTGAGCTGCAAAATGTCGTTCTCTGGGACAATGAGCAAGCAGCGTGTTAACAAAATCAAGTCAGACGTGACACAGAGCTCCATAGGGTTCAGACAGGGTCCTGCCCCCATTCTCCTGTGCTATCGTTCAACACAGCCCTTTGCAAGTGAGCTTAGCTCAAGAATCTAGAAATTCAAATCATAACAAGTAAATTGCTGAAATTAGCATCCCCATTCTGCAGCTGCATTTTATAGCCTCCTCTAGACACTTTAGTTATGGCCACAGGAGAGGGTGAAAGAAACATTCTGGTTTGCCAAAGGAGAAATAAGGCTGTAGGGTGATTAAAGTATTTTTGGTGACTCCCCATCTTCCCCAGCCTTGCACAGCAGGCTGGCACAGCTCAAAAAGTGATGTCCATGCACCCTAGGGAGACAGACAGGTACCTGCCTCTCAGGAATCCCTGGCACCCAAATTTGGCCTGATTTTACATTGCCAGCCCACGGGGCTACTGATGATGGAGATGAAATCTTGGTTTTGTCCTGAGATCAATGGAGCAAGGAGTGGCTCTCCCAAAAGACAAGTATCCATCAAGGTATCTGGGCATCAAGGCAGATCTACCAATGTATCTAACGTGGTGAGTTCCATTATAACCTGGAAACCACGGGTGCAAGCTGAAACACAGGAGGTTCCATCTCCAGGGGAGAAGGAACTTCTTTACTGTTAGGGTGACAGAGCCCTGGAACAGGCTGGCAGGGAGGCTGTGGAGTCTCCTTCTCTGGAGGTCTCCAAACCCACCTGGATGCCACCTTGTGCCACGTGCTCTAGGTGTGCCTGCTTGAGCGGGAAGGTTGGACTAGATGATCTCTAGAGGTCCCTTCCAACCTTGAACATTCTGTGATTCTGTGATTCTGTGAACCACCAGATCCCATAAATGCTTTGGTGAATTTGGCTTCGGACAGGAGGCATCCAAGATGTCTTGTTTGGCTGTTCATAGACATATAACATGCCTTGTCCTGCTGCCGTAGTGCTACTGCTCTGTGCATAGTGATTTCTCAGGATTCATTAGGTCTAAGCATTTTAAAAATCTGTATTAAATCCATAGTGCAGACTTACTTAACACATGATTAAGGAACTAAAAGGAAACTGCTGTAACAAGCATTTTTTTTTCTGCTAAAGCCTTTATATAGAAAAAAATTGATAAGATGTCAAGTTTTTCCTTTATCTAATTTGTCTTCACCGCACAGCTAATAGTAAGATCATCTTGAATAACTAACTAATCCACAGCCCCAAAGCAAAGCTATCATTTATTTTAGCATTTGCATTTAAACAAAATGATATTAAAATTCACCAAGACATGATATGTAATCCAATAACCTGAGGTAATGTAATTCCAGTCTGTGCAGCAATCAATCCCACAAATAATCTGACCGTACATGACCAGCACAATTTATAGCAAGTTTTATTGTATTTACAGTTATGATATGACTAAAGTCAATAATGAAAAGAATAAATGCTCTTGGCTTTAAATCACCGATTAACTGAACCTCAAGCATTCACTGGCCAAAATTCCATTCGCTTGAGTATTTCAGCCTTATTTTATCTTCTAGGTTAAGATAGAAGTGTTTACTGAAATACCAACTGGTATCTCTGACAGCAATTCAAGGGAATTCACTACCTAACTTTATTTGTTAGTGAAACACAATCGCTGATAAGTCAAATAGGATGACTATTTTTATGGAAAGTTAAATCAGGACTTTACAGTCCCAGAGAGATATTCAATCCTATTTATTGTTTAATTGTATCTAAATCTAGCCAGTGAAGAACTCCAAAATAGAACTTTTCCTGAAAAAAAAAAAAAAAAAGGCCTTTTTTGAGAATGGCTGGCCTGCTTGAGGAGAGCTTATAGTACTGACACAGCCCAAGAGGACATCAGACATTCTTACATAAATCTAGGACATGGCTACTGATTTCAGTAACATGATCTAAGTTTGTTAAGGCTGCAATAATCTGAGAATAAACCTCAAGAAATTAGGTATAAGGAAGCCACAGACTGCTGGAGGTAAAGGTAATACATTGTGCCTCTGCTTTTTTGTTTTACATTTTCCTTATGCCACCTTTGCAGGCTGTCAAGCACAGATTTAGATGTATTTTGTCCTCATGCAGTCATTCTCATGTTCTTACAATTTTTTCATTCAGTAAAGTTAATAGTGCAAATTTCTACTCCCCATTTCAGACTGATAATCTTCATGGTTTTCCCCATATTGCATGAATAAGTTAAAAAAAATGCATAAATAAGATTTTTTTCTTTTTTTTTTTTTTAATTCTACACTGGAGCCCTTTGCAGCAAGAGGATAATGCGGTGCTAACACTGAAGGCATCTGGCCTTGGTAGCCCTAAGGAAACCCCAAACAAACCAATTACCATATATGAGTGTCTAATCTGCGAACAGTTTAGAGACGAGCTGAGGAAAAATCACCAATCCCATCATCTATCAGAGAAAGTTTTGGCTCTATGAATGTTTGGAAATGTTATGTCAACTTAATGGTCTTACGGTGGGAATCATCAAGAAACCCTTGTGCCAGGCAATCTTACCTTTGAATACTGCAGGAGCTGTCACCTGCATTGAGAAGATGATAATTGCCTTGCATGTGTAGTAGCAGAATAAACTGGCACACTCTGCCCATGCCAGCTCAGTAGTCCAGGTGGATTTAGCCATAATGTTGACCTGTCAACATAACGTAGTCTTTATCTGTTCTCGTTCTGAAGGATGGAGAAGCCCTCAAGGTGTCTTATGATTACCTGGCAGAATAAGAGCGCTCAGGTCTCTGCAGATATTAGAGAACCATCACTGATGTTGCTCCTAAACCTCAACCTCTTCAAGTAATAAACCACTTTCTGCTTTATTGTTATTTCTTTCAGCCTCACATCTTTAACTCAGGGCAATAACTCCTCCTAAATCCCCTTATTGAAATTGCATTTGTTCCTGTACTTTGCATTTTATCCCTTGTCTATCAAACTGTCTTTTATCTAGCAGATGGGCTTGTCTTGTGCTTTACACCCCTAACTGCTTGGCAATTAACCTGCACTGCAGCAATTCTCCATCACTGTTGCTTTGTTCTTTGCATTGGTTACATCTTTCAATCTTCCTATCCGATCTAATACTCTTTCCTTGTTAAAAGGCCTGCCCAGTGGTTGATGTGACCACATAATACCCCTAATTTTCCATGGAGCGGAGAACACAACTCTCACTGAAGTTCCTGGGAATTGTTTATTAAATTGTTTATAAACTTGAGTGTATCACTGCACTAAAAGCAATTTATCTCTCTTAGGATCTGAGCTCCAATCTCTTCACAACTCAGCACTCCACATAATTTGTGTCTATATCAGATCACTCCATGTCAACCTGCTTATTTTTGCACTGTTATCAGTGAAATCATAATACAGATACGACCAACGGTCTGAGAGGTCCAAGGGGCCACCTCTGGGATAGATCAAGGGATGGTCTTCTAATGTAGCCTTGCACAGAGTGACAGTACCCTGCCAAGTACTGTCTATAGCAGACCTTTGCAGAAGGAAGGCTTCCCAGGGCTAGCACATAAAGATATATTTTTCCAAAGAAAATGCACTTTGCAATTCCTGTCACTGTGAGCAAGGTAAAGGTCACTTCTCAACTCTGTCCATCTCCCCAGCTTAGCACTACATCCCTCCTCAAGAGGCAACCCAGATGGTTCTCTCCACATGAGAATGAGGTAGCTGTTAAACATCGCTCTCATTCATCAAGCAATTCTTAGGTTCATAGGTCTGTAATGCCAAAAGGGAACATCATGATCTTTAAATATGTCAGCACCATAATACAGAGGATAACAGTTCACCTGGTATTTCCTGCATAAGTTTTGCTTGAATTGAGCACAACTTAACCAAGAAATCCAAAGGTGATAGAGAATTCAAAGGCTGATGAGATGCATTATGGCCAAGCCTGTTATCCCCTTAAAAAATTGCTTCTTGATGCTACCTTGTTCAGCTTGACGTCCCATCCAGTGGATCTCACAACACCTTTACCTACTCATTTCTCCAGTCCCCTGCCATCAGTAACTTTTTCTGTATACAGATATTTATACTTTGGCACAGGTATATATACTTCGTGAGCGAGACATGTCCTTGCTTTTTGAGTAAGTTTTGTGTCCCAGGCATGCTCTTATCTGAACCACGCTGATTTTGAAAAATATTTGCAATAATTCTAATAGTTGTTGCAGCATTGTATCTTTATTAAGACCCTAGAATTATTTCTGGCCAGTGCATACACTATTTCAGTAAACAGTGGTAATATTACTCTTTCTTCTACTCAATTTATATCCAGTGTATACTGCCGAGGCTCCCATTAGCTCTCTTAGCCATGAGATTATATTGGAAAACCATAGTAAGTTGTTTATTGACCATGATCTTTCATTCCCTCCCTTAGGCAATGCCTTCCCAGAGACAGCCCCACATCCTGTAAGCATTATGCACATCTTCACTTCCCAGAAGCATATGTTGGCATTTGGTCACATTAAAAGCACTTGTTATTTAAATTGTATCAGCTTACAGAACGATTTATAACTGTCCTTCCCCTACAATTACTCACCACTCTGCCAGCTATTGGTCCAAACTTTAAACCTCATTAAAAATGAGCTGATCTATCTCTTAAATCAACAATAAATGCCTCACAGTAAACGATCATCCAGTTTGACAACTTTTTTTGCATGTATAATTATTCACCTTTTTTACACATTTTATATATTTTATATGGTTTAATATGTCATTTAATATGTCATTTAGTATGAGATTTATGAGGTTCAATATATGGTTTAATGATCATTTGATATAACTGTCTTGTATAATGTTGCTTCTTCAGCAGAATATTCTGAAGATTCAGGTTTCATTATCTGAAAATACTCTGTCAACACAGTTAGTTGTGTCAGTTACCTAGATGTCAGCTTTGATAAGACAAAGTTTACTAAAATCATGCCAAGTGGCATTAAAGGACATCTAACAGGATATCACATAGCATTTCATTAAAAAAAATAATAATTTTGATAAAATGCAATGACTGAGAAATAGGCAAACTAAACAGTAGAGTAACAAACTAAAGCAGAAAGATTTTGCTAGCTTCATCACAACTTTTTTTTTTTTAATCCCCCTCATATTCTTACTTTCATCACAGTTTCCAGAACCTGTATTTTCCCTGTCTTGGCATTTACACTACACTGTTCATCCAGGTGTTTCTGCACTGAATGATATTAAGGGTCAAGACCTCCAGACAGCACATCAGCAGGTCCCCACACTGTCCCCAGCAGCTGTGCCTCTTCACTTCCCTCTCTAATTGAAAGAGATAGGTATGGTCACAAGATCTTTCAGGTACAAGTTAAGCTAACCAGTCTTTTAGAGGTGCCTGTCTCTCCTCTCTCCATTGACTATGACAGAGAGAGAGACCACAATGGCAAGAGTCCTAATTCAGGCATTCAGTTGCCTCCCTTACCTTACAGGGGACAAGCCCAAGCCTAACTTGCCCATATAAATCCTGTTTGCACCCAGACATGGCTTGTCTGGAGATGCACGTAGCACAATTGCTATAACGCTCTTCCCAGCATCCAAAATTCATGTCATTCCCCAGTGTAATCCAATGATTACACTTTGTTAAACAGGTATTTTAGGGGATAAATATATCTCTGTTTTGCGTGGCCTGACATGTACTATATACGTCAATACATTTTTAATCAAAGCCAAAGAGCAAAAGTCAACAGGCACGTCGACACCTCTACACACATATATAAACATGCCAGGCACACGGAGCTGTCAGATGTGGTGGTATGAAATCCTCAGGAGCATCTCTGTGCTGTACTACACCAACCTGTCACAAGGATAGCAGCACTCGGGTTAGGACCTGCAGTGATAGACAACAAAAACTTGTCATTTGGATTGTGGAAAGCTCACAGTACATCAGCAGATGAACATCATGTGATAACTGCACATTGGCAGAGGAATAGCCAGTACTGGGACAATCATAACTAAGGAGCCTCTAACAATCTGCACTTCAGATAAGTATCCAAAGGTGCTGCCCTGTATGCCACAATCATATGGATAATTTGTCAATATTTCTTACAATACCCCTATTGATATTACCCGTAGGTGTGCATGAGGGTCATGCTTCATGTTAAGGATATGCCCATGTGCAGTTTCTAAATAGTTACTCACATTATAGGTGTGAGTTTGACGCTGTGGATTGCTATAAGCATCTACAGCCCCTGTTTTGCTTTTGGAGTTTATTTCCAAAGTCTGAAAGCAAAAATTAGCCCTTGGCAAGATATAACTGCTTTGACAACTGCTTTGCAACTGATGTGATGCCATCATATCAAATTGGCACCTGAACCTTGATTTTATGGTCTGTGGTCACATCCTTCATGTCAAGGTCAGGTGAAAATTTCAAAAGACCATTGGCAGCTTGAGAGCATGAATTCCCTTGAGTTAGAAGTTCAAATGCTGTGGACTTCATGAGGGTTCACTCCTAAATAATTCTGATGCTTTGGAAAATCTGCTCTTTCCAATTGACCTTTGTTTAACAGCAGGAGCCTCCGTTCCTGCTGAGGGTCTCTTCTGGGTTCTGCTATTGCCAGGCAAGCAAATAGGCTGGTGTCAGAGGGGAATAAATGCCTGATCTAACAGTTTATTTTGATGACTCTAATCTATACATCTGGCTAGAAAGAGAATTATGGTGTGATTATGTATTCTTCGACATTAATCTCAGGGGCTGAAATGAAGTGTTGGGCTATTATGAAGAGTGAATGAGTTTCTAATGTGATAGGGAAAGTTAAGATTTGAGCAGTGGCTCGGTTTTGTTGTTCATCTTCAGGGTGCCAGATGGTGAGCCGCTGGACTTTTACTGATTCTTTATCAATTTTATTAGCCATACGGTTTGATTGATCTTATTTACCCTGAGAAGAAATCAATTCAAAAATATAATTCACATTGCGACTTTGAGACCTAATGACGATAAGACACATGCAAGTGCATAGAAGGGCTCCAAAATGCATCTGTGCCATTTCTGATGCTTGTGATCTACCATTTTTGGACACCTAAGGTAGGTTTCAGCTAGCTCCCATATATCCCACAGAGAGCCAGGTGTACAGTTAACAGCATAGACAGAGTATTTGGCTCATCCTGTCTTTGGTCAGCTGTACAGCTCTCTGGTCTCCTCTTCCCACTGGTCTCCATTCCCATCTTCATGGATCACAATGGGAGTTCAAGCGTCTGGCTCACACACAGGGGCCTTGATCAGCAAGTTGAACCACCCCTAAATTGAGGGCACAGTGAATACCAAGAGCAGCTTCTGAAACCAGGACTTCATTTGGTGAAGAGAAGCAAGTAAGAGCTTTGGTCAGTGGTTTTATACCTTCCACCCCACCAGAGCAGTGCGGCTTTGATGGATGCAGAAGCAATTTCCATATCCCAAGAGGTTTTCCTGTAGTTCCTAGAGGGTGCATATCCCATGCAGGGCCACATGCTTCTCTCACACTCAGGCATTTTTCAAACACCACCCTGCAGCTCCCCTTTCCTGGTAAGAAAGAGGGAATCACAGGCAAGGTTAAAGCAGGAGATCAAAGACGAACGTGGTCTCCATTGCCACAGTGCAAGAGGAAAAGTGGAGAGACACAAATAAAACCCTCAGCCAAGAAGAGGGAGGCAATGCTGATGAAGAGTGGCTGCAAATGAGCGTTAGGAATCCCATTACACTTCTATCTAGTGCTGCAGATTGCTGCAGGCAGGAATTTCTGACATACAGTCTAACTTGCTGTAAAGTCTTATCACATATAAAACTGCAGTAATCATAATGCCAAAGAATGAGACAATGATAAATGAAAAAGCTTTCAGAAGTTAATGTTCACAACACACTGCCAGCAAAACACACAATCTATTTAATTAGTGAAATGCCATGAGATAGTGCTCAATTCTCCATCCAGAAGACATTGTGAGTAAACACACGAGAGCATTATAATTCAGCAAGTTAGATATATTAAAGATTGAAATATATGTGGCTGGAGAGATGCCGACATCACACATTAAAATAAACACATTGCATCATAACTTTAACACACATGGCATCACAATGGGAAAGGAAACCTATGTCACCTATGCAACCAGAGGCAGCTCCTTCAGAACCAGAGGCTCTAACTACTAGAGACTCCTGCGGACTTTCCAGGTCCCTGTTTCTGCTACTTGGGTGCGTCAAGGCAATCGGCATCTAATAACAACAAGTGAGTCTTTGCTTGGAGGAAGGGAATCCATTTTCTGTCTGTGTCGTCCTGTCAATTCCCGAGTCGCAGCTCCTTGCTCTGCTTTCTCTCCCAGCTTCGCTCCACACTTCAGTTTAGATGGTCAAATCCACACTGGAAACCAGACACAACCTCACCAACCTCAGGCTTTTGTAAATACCCTTCCACCTTCTGCACCTCATGCTTGGGCACTAACACATGCCTTCATCTGCAGCCAGGGAAGGTGTAGCTCTGGTTCTCAGCTCCCTCAGATGCCATCAGCATCTTGCCATACACCAAGCCAGGAATGCTTGGAATATCCCAAGCTCGTCTGGCTGTGGTCAGAGACTCTTTCTAGCATTCCTCAAGCAAACGCTACTGCTCAAAGGATTCTTAAAACAGAAGCCCTGAAAAGTGACCTCGGCTTCTACAAGCTTCTCCAGCCCGCCTAGATGCCAACTTATAAGATTTATTATGGTTAAGATCTCCTGTGCCTACGCAGCTGTTTTCCTGGACCCAATCCACTTTGGAGGCTTCACGACAGCACTGCTGAATTTCCATGGAAATGGATACATTTGGTTGAGCAGATGAAGAAAAGGCCACCCTTGTAGATTTTGATCCAGCAGCCACCACCATCAGATCATGTTGCTGTGCCGATTCTAGGCCTTTCTGTTGCATTTTCCACATGTGGCACAGAACGCTTCATATTCATGATACCACGTGGTCCTTAGGATATTTATCCAGCAGACCTCATATACTGCTCTGTAAGTACTAGCTTTGATTTAACATTGCTAGTATCTCTATCTAAATCAGTTTTGACATGTCCAACTCAATATCCTCCTATTTCTGTTTCAGCAAGTGGTAGTATGATTCACAGTGCACAATCTGGCTCATCAAATAATCTATTTCCTTACCTCAGTAATTATTTTTAATGGATGATTTATCCTTTCCTGAGTAAAGAAGATTAAAAGCCCAGCACAGCATATTTCAGTGTGTGGTATTTATCTACTACTTTTAGGATGTGGATTTGATTTTACATGCCTTTCTCAATTCCAGGATTGACTGACACATCACAAAATACCACTTCATTAGGAGACAAATAGGGATAATCCAACCAGAACATTTTTTATTGATAAAGCAGAGCAGAAAAATATCAGGGTCACTTATTTTGTGTGTGGGGAACAGGCAATGAAATCTCTATTGGAGAATTCTCTATGACAGGAATGCACTTAATCTTGTCAGAGATAACACAGCCACAGTAATATATTGCTTGATATTTATAATAGCTACAGTAGATAGTCCTACCCAAACATGCTGTTTCAGCAGTTCTCAAGGCTTAAATGACTTTATGTCAAATGCCTTTGAAGTTTTCATTTCTCTCTATTTTTTTGCCAGGAAAATCCAGTATCCAAGCACTTCTTATGTGAACTTTGCAGATTTTCAGCCTGAAGGAAGGAGGAGAAAAAAAAAAAAAAAAAAAAAAAAAAGTGTGATGTGGCATTTAGCCACTAGATCACACAGATTTTGATAGATGTCTTTCAGCTTCCTAAGCTTCCTTTGCATGATTTTATGGCCTACATTTCAAAATGGTGAACAGGACTCCTTTGAACAGGCAAAATGCTACCAGAAATGCTTGTGCGACCTATCTTTAAGAGAGCTTACACTTTGTTTTATAAGTAGCTTAGACCTTTGAAATCTGAGCTGCCTTTGCATCGCTCCAGAAAGCCATGCCACTTTTTTCTGTGATACTGGTGTCCTCAGGAATATGTGAGCACGTTCAGTAAAGCACAAGTGAGGACCACCCCATTATGTTGGCATTCCCAGTCCCAGTGCTGGAAACAGACTTTCTACCCGAACCTGTGGGATGTGTAATGATGTACAGTGCTCTATACCTGGTCTTCCAATTATATTACAGTAGTGAAGTGACTTTATGCTACAGTTATCAAACTGGAAAGAAGTTAAGCTACCCCTCTCCCATCCCTGACACATATATTTCTACTTGCTGACAAATACCTCCAATCTTGGCATCTCTACAGCCTTTTCAGGGAACCTATTCAGAGTTTCCAAGAGTTCCAAGAGCTCTATTCCAAAGTTCCAAAGCTTTCTGTGACACTGATCTTAAATCCTCCTTGCCCATTATTGTCCAATTTCTGTCCTTTATTTCTCACCTTATTCCCCAGGGATTTGAAAAACATTTCCTTTACAGCAGTCTTCCATGCATCTCAAGACCAGCACTATCCCTCTTCAATCTTTTCATGTTTAGTTTAAGCAACCTTGTTTCTCTCAATCTCTCCAGGTCATCTTTCCTATGTCTTTATGCTAGGATTCACCTCCAGATGAAAGAAATCTGTACAGAAACAACTACTTATAACTAGAGACATGGAAGTCAGGGGTCTAAAATCACACTGCAGTTGATAAGAGATTCAAACAATAATAATTTAGATTCAAGCCATGTGAAAACAGAGAGAATCCACCAATTGTTTTGGCTAGACCTCCATTAACTATGGGAACTTAGACAAGTAGATGTTTAACCCTGTAGACCTATAAGCATTGGTATCCAAGCCAGTGAGCTAATCTCCTGTATCATTATTATTGTTCTTTAATGCAATCTGTCCCTGGAACATCTCCTAAAATTCCAGGCTAGACAGCTTGGCCTGTATCTTTCAATAATTTTACTGTAAAAGTTTCTTATTTTGGGTGAAAGTTATTTATACCCCAGATTAAAAAAAAAAAAAAAAAAAAAAAAAAAAAATCAGCAGACCTATACCTATATCCTGTCCTGAAAATATTAATCTGGTAGGAAGTTTTCTGCCAGGGATTTTTTATTGGCATATGTTCCAACTCTGTGAATATGGAAGAGTTTAATCTCAGGCTATGGAGCAGAAGATTTAAGCCCCAAAATAATTATAGCAGTACTAGAAATTGCTGACCTCTCCTCAGGGCCAGAGGCATCATGATATAAGCAGGTGGGCTGCCCAGCTACATAACTGTGTCCCTGCCAGGTGATGTGGGGATCTGCAGCAGTGCCTGGTGCTCATCACAGCAGACTTAATCTTCCTTAGCTTGTCCCCTGTAAATCTGTGCTCACGTACACAGATGTAGCTGTGATGAATGTCAACATGACTTCTATCCACGTAACCTCAAGCAGCCTTCAGACTGCTGCTATCATTTCTTGTACGCCAGAATTATTCTCTCCTTCTTGCTCTAGAAAGGCACCAACCTGCACCCTTGGGGGCCTATTTGACCACTGGCCACCATAGCCTCATCTCCCCGTGGCTGCTTCCACCAGGAAGCTTGTCCCAATGGGGACAACTGAAAGCAAGAGCATGCTAGGTGACAGCATCAGATGGGATTAGAAGTGACTTCAACAACAGCTGCCAAATGGAGCATCTCTGATTGTAGATAAGGAAGAAAATCTTGTTTTCATCTGTGTTGCTTACAGACCAAACTGATTGACTGACCTAAAGAGCACCTGGAAAGCAGGTCTTGTAAAAGCAAGATGCAGGTGAAGGCCAGAGAGAGAAGAAAGGGCAAATCATACCTTGCCTCTCCCAGGCTTTTCAGATAAAAGATCTAAAACTGTGACTTTGATTTTCACAGCATCCCCCTTTTAAGCTGAAACGCGGTCAGCACTCAATGCACTGTGTGACATTATGCAGAGGCAGAGACCTGGAGGTGAGTTCAATTTTCCAGATAACTCCCTTAACAACAAATAGCCCTGTCTGAAGGAGTAAAATTATTCATGAATTTATTTAAATTGCTTTGAGGAGAAACAATGAGGCAGTTTAGAGAAGCTAAGAAATATTCTGTTTTGATATTTTTAAATTGATTTGCTTTTCTGTGTGTGTTCAAAGTAAACATTTTTCACCCTGAGTGTACTTATTTTTAAATGGCAGATGTAAATGATGTTTCTCCTGGGCAGAATAAATGGTTCACTAAGAAAGGAGGCTCATAGCAATGGTGGAGTTATATGGCCAATTCCTCCTGAATCTCAGTGAAATTAGGTCCTTAACCTAACCCTCTGCGTATGAAAGTCCTCCCAACATCACTAGCTTCCTCCATAGACATCCCTGCCTAGGACATCATGTGTGGTAGCTGGAACTGAAAGGAGCCATTGATTTAATCTGTACTGAAAAGTACTCTATGCTCCACTTGTTTTTACTGCTGTTTTTGTGCAGGAGTCTTTTAGACTTGGTACCCATTAACTTCATGTAGGAAAAATGAATCTTGCAACCTTGAATTACAAATGCCAATAGGTCCGTTTTAAGAGGCTGCATTTTCAGGTCAAGTTAACTGCTTGCTCAGAAAGATGCACAAGTGTGAATCCTCCGCACACATCCAAGATGCCTTAATATTGCTCCAGTTCAACAAACTGTGCTTTGAGACATGGGGCAGTCACTGCTTTGCTTCAGGAACTCCTATTATCCCAAATGCTGGTACTGACATTCGGAAACTGAACAACAAAAGTTTCCTACACAGAAAGCCTCTTGAAAAGCTTTAATGTCACTTTAAAACAAGTTTGAAAAACAACAGCCATGCAGGCTAGTGATGTTACAAGCACTGTTTAGTGACAAGAAAGAAAAAGGGCTGAAAAAACACGTATTTTAGACAAAGGAAGAGCTCCCTCTAGCTAATTAAATAGTACTCAGCACAGAAGCCTTTCTTGCAGCACAGAGATGCAGCACACGCTCAGGTGGTGCTTTAGAGACAGACTACGATACCATGAACACGCAGCATGAAAGTCTCCCTCAGCTCCTTGCTGTGCAAGTCAGAGCACCTCAATAACTGTGACCCTGCAAGCCAGCAAGTTCAGCTCCTGGAGCTGTCACGGCTGCAGTTACCTCCTTGACTCTTAGCCTAGTCCTGCTCCAAAGAGCTTTTGCTGCTGCAATTTGCTGCTGCTGCAATTACCACAGAAATGAAGCCATTTCAGCAGGGTCTGCAGACCCTGGATGGGACTCTGCCTGATCCAAAGGGCTGAAGCCACCAATTCAAACGCCTTTGATGCCAATAAGTCAGTCAAGTTCGACTCCGACCTGGGAGACAATCTCCCAGCAGAGCTGCTGCCTTGGCCCTCGGAGAAGATGGGGACAAGTCCTAGCCAACACAGGCCTGAACTACTGTCTCAGCTTCATTAATGTCCTCCTCACCCTCAGATACCAGCTAGGTACAAAAGAGAGGCAGGCAAGAGAGATGGAAAGAAGAGGAGAGTGGCTGGTTTTCCAGGTAACTACATCCCTGGAGGGAGAGAGCATGAAGGAAGGTTCCCATTCCCACATCCAGCACTTATAAAGGTGGGATAAATGTGCTGGAAACCAATAGTGACGATTCATGTCATACTTTTAG
This sequence comes from Nothoprocta perdicaria, assembly GCF_003342845.1. Lineage (NCBI taxonomy): Eukaryota > Metazoa > Chordata > Aves > Tinamiformes > Tinamidae > Nothoprocta > Nothoprocta perdicaria. The sequence goes on from NW_020456088.1 coordinate 402,768, forward strand.
CTGCTGCTGATGACCTCAGCACACCTACAAGCCTAAGAAGCAGCCTTGCCTTTACTGAGCAACAGGAAAAGAAAGTGGCCTCTCAGCTGCGTCTGTCTGGGGATGATGATGTTTCCCGGTGCAGGCGAAGGGCCACAGAGCTGGACAGGCCTGTGGTACAGCTGGGAAGAAGGTCCCTGTCAGGAGCAGACATCATCTCCATTGTGGGGCACAGGCAGCACCACCTGAGGCCATGACACGGATGGCTGGGGGCCTGCAGCACCACACGCCTTCATCTGACCACCTCCAGGGACTTAAAACATCAGCCAGTTTTGACCCTACGTTGAGTGCCCCAACACACAGACACCTGTTCTCAGAAGCTGTCATGTTTGCTCTTCTCCTATGCCAGGAAGAATTGATAAACGAAATAAAGGGAAGCAGGGCCGAGAGTAAAACGACGACCTCTCTGTGTCTGCTCAAGCTGCTTCCTCTCAAGCAGCCACCAGCCCCACTCCAGGACCTCTAGAGCAACACCAGAGCGATTAGCATCATCGTTAAGGCTTGAGCTTATAGCTCTATATTCTCTTCCCTAAGAAATAAGTGCTATCTAAAGAGAACAAAGCCAGAAAGGGAAAAGCAAAATCCACTATTCATCCCTAGCTGCATCAACACACTTTATTTTTAGTTAAAGCTCATCTTCCCTATGAACATGCACAGTGCTCAGGCTTAAGCTTGCGTGTTTCCTTTGCCCAGAACAAAATCCCAGTTAAATCCCTACTCAGAGATGAGGACAGCCTTATGTACAGAATAGCAGGAGGACCCCTGAGATTAATTGCTATGTTTCCTTTATCTAAACTTAATTAATGTGCATTCTTATCAGGGTTATAAAACTGCTGAGAAATCATACACACTGAGAAAAAAAGTGTTTCTAGAACTATAAAGGTCTAAGATTCCTTTTCTGGAAGAAAAAGATAAAATTTGTGTTTCTAATAGTCTAGTAAACTGCAACTATTTGATTTTCTATTAAAGGCCAAAAGGCAAGAATTCAAATAGAAATGTCTTCTATCACTGTGTTCTGTACATACAGTAATGTATAGATGCAATAAGAAAGTTAATTGGTTTCATGTTGCTTGGAGTACATGCAGATAAAAATAAAAGAATCCAATTGCTAACTCTAATTAGAATTTCTGAGGAGTAACATTGCAGAGATGGATCATCAGCTTCCTCAGGCATTTCCTACCCATGCCAGTCAAATTTATGTACCCCCTTTCCAATTAGTACCTTAATTGCCTTTCCATAACTAACAAACAAGTGCTGTAGCTTTTTTTTTTTTTTTTAATTTACACAGGCAGAGAAAAGCTAATCCACATCTACCACTGAGCACGTGGCCTACTGGGTAAATCTCTGCTTTTGCTTTGCAGGGATCTCCAAACACTGCTCCAGGGTGGAGATTTATTCCAAAAATTAATGAATTTTCATCAGTCTGAGGGAATCTATAGTACTTTTAGAGGGAAAAGTAGGTGGAAGAGAACAAAAATGTTTTGCATATGACTGTTACAAAAAATTCAAATACACAAGGCAACTTACACAAATACCTCTGCTTTTACGCTCTGGTTCTTGGGCATTTTTGGCTGGCTTTGATTATTCGAGCACAGTTTCCTGTTACTGCAGTATATTGGGATATTTCCCCTGCATAGCTTAAGGTTGTTCACCCTAACATTCAATTTCTTAATTCAAGAATTCACTATTCTACCTCCAACGAATAGTGAGCACAACACAGCACTGTACAGAATCATCACGAGTTCATTATGAGTTCTGTCCTGTGCAGCTGCATCAGAGATACATTTTGACAGAAATGTCAGCAGAAAGGACACTTCAAAAGAGACAAAGCTGTCCATCCATTCCCAATTATTGCCATTGCTTCAAAGCATCATCTGTTTATTCACACTCCTTTCTGAAGGACAGAGTAGATCAAGACCGGGTTGCTGGATTGTGCTGCTTCCACCACCTGTCTCCAGTAAATTTCAGGGAAGAGCACTGGACTGAATGGAAGGGTTATTTTTTTTCTTCCCCTTCTTCAATACCCTTGAAAGAGCACCTACATTAACAGCTGGCTGTTCTGGGATTATTTAAGGTCTTTAAAATACAATGGAGGCATGCTTTCTATAGGTACTGGTCCAGTACATAGGGATTCTTATTTCTGCTCAGTGAGAGCTGTGACAGAATTAAGCAGCTTGAAAGATTAAGTAGAAATGACCTTGAAGACCAGGCTGGCAATATACCAGGGGTGCTTGACCTACACCAAAATCAGGCTAATGAAAGCCATGAATAGCTATGAACTTCCACCTTGCAGGTCAACTACCCTGGTCCACTTTTCCTTACACAAATGTCAACGGAAGAGCAGAACTGCTGGTGTTAGTTAAAACTTCACTGAAACAACTGATGAGAATCTTGGGATTCTTTTAACTATCAAATATAATGGATATTAAAACTATCCATTATACACTATATTAACACTACACAAGGAAGATTTAAAACTGACTAGAAACAGTCGGTTTTAAAGGCACTGTTCAAATGGGTGGGGAAAGTCAGCAACCGTAAACTTCTTCATACTTGCTTTTTCATCAAAAAAATCAAACATTTTCAAATTATTTAGTATTCAAACTAATCACAACAATAAGTAGACAGAGTAAAACATTTTTTTAAAAGCCTTTGAGTTTTTAGCAATGTCTATGGTCAAGATCCTTCTTGGCCAGGGAGGAGAGAGTTGATTTGTCCCAGCTCAAGGACTGGTTCTCCTACACAGTTTGTTCTCAAGCTGCCAACAAATGCCTGGCCAAACAAATGAACATTGTTTTGAAACATACAGCTATGAAATACAGCCTGCATCCCACAGCTGGTTTCAAAATGCTTTTGAAAGGTACTATTACAGCACATGGGCATGATAGAAAGTGGAGGTGGAGAAAAAAGCGCTGTCCTAAACAGCACTGGTATCGATTCTAGAATCGACATTTGCGTTAACTTGTGTTGTTTCCATCAGTCGCTCAGCAGGGAGGAGTGTTGGCTGAGCTGCGGCATCTCCATGGGTGAATTCGTGGAGAAAACATCCCTGTGACAAACCCAAGGTCCCTGAAATGTGCTCAGCACTGCATCTCAGTGCAGCTGAAATACCGCTTTTGCAGGAGCACGCTACACCCTCAGGAAAGCTGGTTTTATTAAGACACCTTGTGGGTAGTCCAGCAAACCACCCATCTGTGAACACTTTAATTAGAGCTCTCTCCTCAGAGTAACGTGCTAGTACAACGGCAGGCCACTGCAGGAGAATATTAATAGCCCAGGATGCAAGCAATGGAAATGCTCCGTATCTGGGCTCAGAGAGGAACCTCTGCTACTTCAGCTCCGTGTTGTCTCGGCTCCTGCTCTGTCGCATGCACTAGAGCATCTTAAACTGTAACATAGTGCTCACCTCTTCCTCTTCTGTCTGCGTTTTCTTAAAAAGGCTGCTGCTTCTTTTGGAAAAGCTTACAGCAATCCCAAATGCTGCAAAATGATCTATAAAGCTGATTTAGGAGCGCTTGGTGTTCGCCTCCAGTGGCAACAGATGCAGACCCAGAAACAGGAATTACAATCCTCAGTGAAGTACTGCTACCTTTAGGATAATATGATGGGCTTCCAGTACCTGAACTTCTTATTATTGAACCACAAAACCTACAAAAACTACAATAAATGGCTTACTTCACGTCCATATTACCTAATAAATCACAATACAGCAAGTCACTGCAGTGCTGCCTGTTGGAAGAGATGCTGATAGCTCAAAAAATACAAGAAACAAAATAGTTTTAAAAATAGAGTAATGAAAAACAAACAAGGAAGGATCCCTGAGCAGTCAGGGTCAGATAAGATCTTCTTCTGGCATCTTTAAAGTTAAAACATAGGCAGGATCCTCAGCTCCTAAGGGTTCATTTGTCACAAACAGCAACAGCGCAAAATAAATCTCGCCGGCTGACACAGCACAACCATCAGTGCATTGGGAAACGTGTAAGATTCAGGTGTACACACATTACAGCCTAAATACAACATCACAAAGCACAACTGAATACTGTGGGAAGAAGAAATACCCTTTATCTGATCACGAGTGTTGTACCCAGTTAAGTGCTACTATAAAGCGATAACTGGATGTGCGAACAGACAAGGAGGACAAATGTAAGCATTACAACAAATGTTACTGGAAAAACTGAGCCCAAGCTTCTAGCACAGATAGAGCTGCTAGGAAGAAAGCTCACATAAGCTCAGCTACGTAATTTGACATAAATTCACAAAAAGAAACACGCAGCACCGGTGTCACACATCTGACCTATCTCAGAGCTAGGCGAGTTGTCCATGCAGCCACATTCTTCCCTCTTTGAATATAAAGGGAGCCGAAAGTCACCAGCTCAGATTTAAAAGTCTAATCTTCAGGACCCTAAAGCAGAGCAGATAAAATCTATCCTAAAAATTTAAAATGGCACCCAGGCTGGGACTATAGGCCCATTTTCTCAGCTCACAGCAGTGAGCTCCTTGGGTATCCACTGCCAATAAGGAATTAAGAGTAACATCAAACGTGGAGACTGTTTTCCCCAACATGAAAGCTGACACCGTCAGAAGGAATGGTTGTAAAGTAGGAAGGAAATAACACTATTTTTTTCCCTATTCCTATTCATATTTTAAGACACATTTTAAAGAAACCATTCATGCTTAATTTGAGATATTTCATTCAGAGTCCCATCATATTTAAAGTAACATCTTTTCCTACGAGCTGTGTAAGTGGCAGCTACTTCAAGGAGCTGCAGAACATGGATCTGGAAGTGGCAGCAGCCCAACATGGTCCTAAAAACAGCAACCCCTCCACTCTGCAGGTCCCATCCAGAGCCTGGCTGAGTGATCTGCTGAGCTGGCAGATCTAGCGGTGGCCGAAGCACACAAAAAATATCTGCTAAGAGGCAGATCTACTTCTGTATAATTTAGCATTCTAGTGTAAAAGTTTAATGCATTTACTTGAACAACTACAGTGTATTTTCTGGAGTGTAAATTGTCGTCTTCCTTCTGAAGAGACAACAGCTCCTAAATCAGTAACTACTATGGCCAGTGCACTAATGTGGTTTGTTCACAAGCTGCTTGCTTCTTTGTACACACCTAGGTGAAATAAATAGGTTTAATAATAGACATCATTAAAGAAGGACTTTAAGAAAATCAGATGTCTCTCACAAAAGTTGTTGAGCTTCTGGGATAAACTTGCTCATAGCTGGAAGCCTATTATACTTAAGGGGGCTGATCTTACTTTAATACAATTTTTCTGCAGTCCTCCTATAAAATCTGGGGTACGGATCACAAATGAAATGAGGAAACTTCCCCTTGAGAAACAACCAAGTTGGCTTTCCTGCAATTTACTCAGTATATTTTTTCCCTGTGTTTATATTTGTGCAGTCTAATGATAATATTGATGTGTTGTCTGGTTAGATTTGGCCCCAGAAAAACACATTAATTTCAGGGTTACCTTTTGTTTTTAAATATTAAGATTCTGGAGTAATCCTGACGAGGTGTCTATAACTCAAAGGATAGAGGATTTAAATTAATATTCTGTCGAAGACTTGCTTTCTTACTTGGGTTTTCTTTTGGGCTCACAGCTTAGCCTTTGAAAACAAAACAAAAAACAAAAAAGAAAACCAACAACAAAAAAGACAATTTTTGGTTTAGGAAAAAGTGCTGCCAACATTACACTTGTCTTTTCTTCATATTAACAATTTATCTTTTCATTGTTATTCTGCTGCTACACAAACCACCATGGCAACTGCATCTAGCTCCGTATTTAATTCAGCTTTACAATTTCATTAACTTTGATGCATTTGGGAATGCATGGGTTCAAAAGCTTGCGAGTTGCCAAACAGCAGTAATTGTATTTCTTCTTCTGAAAAGTGGCTTTACAAAGAGATTGGTTTAAGCAGGGTTGCCCAAAAAGTCTTTACCCTTCTGTGGAAAACTGTCATTTTTTCAAAACCAAATCAATTCTGTCTACCTGATCATTTCATGAAACACTGTAGAAAGAAAAACAGGAGAAAAGAAAGGAAAATCCCCACTGCCACACCTGGAAGAAGGACGAAGAATTTTAAGTTCAATTTCTCAGCAATCTCTGCTTGACAAAGACAGACATGGGAGCTTTAATGTTTATGCAGTGCACATAGCAGACTAGTTCTACCCTGACAGAAGACGTAGTCAAGACCAGGCCTTATTTACAGCAAGACTGCAGAACAAATTGCTCAGCGTGCAGTCCTGCAAAGCCCTGCAGAGGGATCACAACGCCAGGCTGGGCTCTTCTTCCTTCTCAAAAGCTCCTCTCAGGAAGATCCTCAGAGAGAAATTAGATACTAGGATATTTCCGTAAATCTAGTCCCCCACTGAGATTACATGAGTGTAACCCATGCAAAATAATAAAATGAGAAAATTCAGAAAAAAACTTGTTAGCCATGAAAAACTGCAAATGTTGCTATTTCAAAGATGATCCTTAGTTATATTCTCATCCATTTTTAAGTCTCAATTTATCTTCATCACAACTAATTAAGTTTTTTAGAAAAGTGTTGATTACAGAAGTTTTTAGAATAAATAATTTTCTGATAAACAAGAATAAAAGGGTTAATTTCTATTTGTGCAATACAGGAACTATACTTCATGCAGGGTCCCACCTCCCACTCCACACATGTTCAAGGAGAATCCAGACAATCCAGCTGAGACTTCCCTGGCTGGACTCTTGCCTCAGACCAGAGACAGAAGCAAATTTAACAGCCCCTGGCTCTCTTGTAAAGCAGATCTGTTTTTACTTCCTGGACATTCACATTTAAGAGCTGTCTGTGCAAGATCTCAGCAGGTCTGCTGGCCACTGCATAATAAATTCAAGGTGATGGTGGAAAACAAGAATAATATAACATGAAAACAAAGCAATTGGAAAGCATTCTTTAATAGCATTTCCCAGGAGAGGGCACTGACTCCTTAAAGCTGGTGAATTGTAAACAGCATATCCGTGAACTGCATGTTACAGGAAAACAGTTTGTAATCCCCCTATTAATCCTTGGCATCAGGGTACACATAGTATAATTATAGACTGTGGCAGAATAATTTGAAAACTTTATTCCACAGGGCCATAATTATACCCTGGCTGTAATCCTTTAATTGCCAATATCATTTAATGCATTATAGACATACCATATGACTAAATGAACAAATGTACTAAAACATCCTGCAAGCAAGCCACAAAAAAAGCAATAGCATAGCCAGTGATACGGGCTATAAAACAAGATGCACAATTAATAAGCAAAAGAATACAGAGCTTAGAAACATCAGAATTTCTATCGTCACTCCGTGCATTTGTTGCACCAATATTTGGTTTTCTAGGGTACCTTACTGGATGCACCGAATAGATTTATCAAAACGAGCATGTCATAAACTGCTACTTATGTCAATCGACCCTCAAGCAAAGGACAAAGATTTCTAGAGATATTTTGGGAAGAATTTACATGGACTTAAGTTGCAGCAGATGCTGATCCAGCCCAAAATGCAAAGAAACCCTAAGTGATCACATAGTGGTGCTACTGAGAACTAGTCTTTTGGCCATCTGTTGTTTATATTCTCCACACTGACATTGTCAGTGTTTTGTTTTTACCCAAGAAAAGGGAGGCTGGGGAAGCTGACGCCGTTCGCTTATAACTTTGCTTAACTCTAACTCGAGTTTATGGAAGCAATAGGATAAAAGTTAAGCAGCAGCAATTGGGATCTCAGCTGTTAAAAGGCTCCAGCAGGTTCAATGTTCAGGAACCTCTTTACTTATCAGGAACCTCTTTACTGATTCCAAAGTTAATTTTATTTTTAACTAATGATTACCAATATAAAAGGCATAAACAGCTCAAATAAAGGAACTGCACCTCAGGGCCAAACTATGATCACTAGTGGAAATAAAATCAAGGAGCAATATGGTTTTGCATTAAAAATACATATCTGTTTTCATAAACAGTAACTTCCTTGACCTAACTACAGAGAAAGAGAAACTGGAAAAATTAATGGAGGGGAAATTCCTCTATGCCAAGAACCCAGGACTCTCCCACATATTCATTTATATATAAAATGTGGTGCTTGTTGGGAAAAGCAAAATCATTTCAGACCAGCTGATGTAACTGGGAAGAACAGTCAGGCTCCAGGGAAGCAAAGTAAAGCAGCAGCAAAATTCACGATAGATAAGGAACAACAACTATTAATTCAGCCTAGTTATGTTCAGTTGAACTGAAGAGAACTTCTAGGGGAAGAGAGCATTAGAGAAGCATGAGACATGACAGGGAGTTCACTTACTTATTTAGAAGGGCTTATGAGCCCTGTGCCTCTCCCCAATATGACACCCAGCTTTCTCTGGGATATAATTGTACAAAATGAAACTGTTAACCCCTAATAAATAAAAAAACACTCCCCTTTCTTCCCGATTCCACTGGACAGAAGGCAGAAGCTAACGTGAACATCGTGCTTTAGCCCGGCCTCTGCCTCCAGAGATGCACACAGAGGGGACAGTCTCCTTCCCAAACAAGGTGACGCGTGGCGGGGTGATGAGAAAGCCAATGTGTGGCTGTGACAGCCCCGCGACACTAACACACCCCAACGTACACACCAAGGTGCCGCCCTCCGCAGGGGCTGCTCTTAACCTAGTCACCAAAGCAGCAACTAACAGGCTGGCACAGAGCTAGGCTAAAGCAGTGCGCAGGCTGCTTAGCTCAAGGATTTTAAAGCAGAACATCCTGAAGTCACTTCAGAGAGGCAGCAACTACGTCCTTCAATGGCGCCCGCGCTGCTCCTCCTCGGTGGGCCTGCTCCCTCCCCACTCCGCTTCCAAGGGTGCCATCCACAGCACTTATGGACCACCATCGAGGCCAGCGTGAAAGGTTTTTTTCCCCCAATAACTTTAAGCCTTTAGGAATTAGATGCCACAGCTGTGATAGACATGGGACTTGAGGGAGAGGGAGAGGGAGAGGGAGAAGAGAAAGCAGCAGAGGATTAGCCCACCACATACCCTAGGATAAGGTAAATTGCCCTCAGTTCACAATTCCACCAGACGCTGAGGTAAAAGTGACCATGACGGACGTGTACCTGAGTTCTGTGTAATTCTGTCGGAGCAGATGAATGCTAAGGTGTTGTCTAAGAAGAAGCTTCTAGAATAGAAAAGCACAAATGAACTTTCAAGTGAAGCAGCTTCCCCAAAATGACACACCACGGTCAAGACTGACACGGTAGGTAACAGTAAGAACAGGAAGGTCTAGAACATTACAGGTCCAGGCTCTGGATCGGTAGTGGCACTGGGGAGTCTATTTGCTGACATTGTAAAGGTCCTGAATATTACAGAAGAATCATCAGATCCAGAACAAGTCACTGACCTGAATGCAGATACAATTCCACCCCTCTCACATACTGCTTATATTCAACTTGATATTGGGGACAGCAAAGAAACCTAGAGAAGCTGAAAAGATGCATGGAAACTCTTGTTTTTTCATTTCCTATTATTTCCCTTTTCCTTATAGAAAGGCTCTTGCTAGAGCCCAGCTTATGAAAATGAGGTGATGGGCTATTCCTTTATCATAGTTTTACCCAAGCTTCCATTCACTGTCACTATCTAACACTCACCACACAGGACTTCTTAATATTATGCAATGCTATTCAATTAAGCATAACCCCGCTCAGTATTCCTGATAGTTTTAAGTTTCTCCATTTGTTTCATCACTTGTTTGGCACAACAGTATTTTTTCCAGATGAGAGAGAACCCAATGATCATAAAGAATGAATTATTTACAGCAAGATCAGCACTTCAGTTCACATCAAGACTTCACTAATTGTATTTAATTGAAAATATCACACTGAACATATGCACGGTTTTCTTTCAGGATCATAAAAGCCTTAAGTGCTACTAAATACTCCTGAAAAGGGAAAAAGCTCAGGGGACTGGTAGCAGGAAACAACACCTTCCACCTTCAAAGCAATGACTCAAATCCAGTCAAAGTTAATCAAGGCCAAAGCATATCATCTGCTAAGTGGCTGATGGGAGAACAGGTAATCCCCTTTCCCAATGAAAAAATAAAAATGATTGCATAGTCCCTCACCAAAATCAGCTTCCCAGTCACAGCTGTGCAGATCAGAATGAATTTCTTGTCTTACCTGAGTTTCGCCTCCTTGAAGTTCTCACTCCAGGCAGTCCCACCAGTTGAAGCAATACTGTTGACTTAAATTTTCATTGCACTTCTTCAAAAGTCTTTAAAAGCCTTTTTTCCCCCCCTCTCTAAACAAGCCAAGTAATGAAGTATAAGGCAAGAAGTGGGAAGGGTCTTCACCAAACTTACCTAGCAAGTAGCAGCAGAATTCAAGACCAGTTTAGGTTCAGATTCATTATCCAGAAACACTACAGGTTCACTAAACAATTAGGTAATCTAGCAGCTCATTGCTCCCAGAAAAAAAGTGAGGTTGGGAAGATGTCCTCCGCTGAGCTCTGCATCCCAATTGCATATTCTACTCCATTACACCAACTCTAGTGTTAATTGGACCTTTCAACGAGTTAATTCATTAAGGTGACAGAAAAATAAGCCACAAATAGGTGAACAAGTTTTCTGCTGGATTAGCATGTCAAATCATGTCACAGAAGTGTCCTGTGCTCACAGGAGTCTGCTCCAGGGAGAAAGTGGGACTACAGTCCCTTCCACTGCAGCAGCTATTACAGCTATGTGGATATTTTGAAAGTCACACTGCAAATTCCAAGGAGGGAGGGAAGAAGAAAAAAAACCTCTGTGTTTCAGATGCAAACTGGAAAAGTAACTCTGAGCATTCAGAATTGCAGCAGCAGATGAGGAGATATCAACTAGCTGGTCAAACATAACACCTAGTCTAGCTACTTAGCTACTTCTAAATGTCAGTTTAGTCTTACTCTTTACAGTCCCGGGTGATTAGGCAGAGTTTAATCTAAGGTTACAATGCTGAGGGCTGCCAAACCAATACCAGCTCACTTAAAA